>NC_089815.1:30004137-30036637 GCF_029633855.1 Hoplias malabaricus | reverse complement strand
AGTGTGTAGAGGGCTCCAAGATTGTCTTCCTCTCTCTCACTCTTTTATCTCTCTCTCTCACTCTCTTTCCACTCTTTTCTCTCTCTCTCTCTCTCACTCTCTTTCCACTCTTTTTTTTCTCTCTCTCTCTCTCTCTCTCTCTCTCTCTCTCTCTCTCTCTCTCTCTCTCTGTGTGTGTGTGGACAGTGGGCAGCAGGGGCTCTCTCTGACTTTTTAAGCCTCTGATGCCACGCCCATTGGGTGGGGGCACAGACCACAAAGCCCTGTTTCACAAAGCCACGCCCCCTTTCCCTTTTCTTAAAGGGACAGAGCGTCTGATAAATCCCAGGAAACTCATCTTAGAGGAAGAATGTGAACACAGCCGCAGTGTGTGTGTACCTGTTTGTTTATGATTATTCCTCACAAGTTACTTCTGTGGCCTTTTTTACAATATTTACAAAATTGTAAATATTAGGTTTTATAGGTTTATTTATATACGTGTTTATTTATGTTTATATATTTAGTTAAATTAGAGTTTGAGAGATACACACACGGACAGTTTCACACGCTCACCCAGTCACTCACACACTCGTACACACCCGTGGACAGTTTCACACACTCACCCAGTCACTCACACACTCGTACACACCCGTGGACAGTTTCACACGTTCACCCAGTCACTCACACACGGACAGTTTCACACGTTCACCCAGTCACTCACACACGGACAGTTTCACACGTTCACCCAGTCACTCACACACTCGTACACATCCGTGGACAGTTTCACACACTCACCCAGTCACTCACACACTCGTACACATCCGTGGACAGTTTCACACGTTCACCCAGTCACTCACACACTCGTACACACCCGTGGACAGTTTCACACACTCACCCAGTCACTCACACACTCGTACACACTCGTGGACTTTTTCACACGCTCACCCAGTCACTCACACACTCATAAACACCCGTGGACTTTTTCACACACTCACCCAGTCACTCACACACTCGTACACATCCGTGGACAGTTTCACACACTCACCCAGTCACTCACACACTCATAAACATCCGTGGACAGTTTCACACACTCACCCAGTCACTCACACACTCATAAACATCCGTGGACAGTTTCACACACTCACCCAGTCACTCACACACTCGTACACACCCGTGGACAGTTTCACACACTCACCCAGTCACTCACACACTCGTACACATCCGTGGACAGTTTCACGCACTCACCCAGTCACTCACACACTCGTACACACACGTGGACTGTTTCACACATTCACCCAGTCTCTCACACACTCGTACACATCCGTAGACAGTTTCACACACTCACCCAGTCACTCACACACTCGTACACACCCGTGGACAGTTTCACACACTCACCCAGTCACTTGTATACACCCGTGGACAGTTTCACACACTCACCCAGTCACTCACACACTCGTACACACCCATGGACAGTTTCACACACTCACCCAGTCACTCACACACTCGTGGACAGTTTCACACACTCACCCAGTCACTCACACACTCATAAACACCCGTGGACAGTTTTACACACTCACCCAGTCACTCATACACTTGTACACACTGGTGGACAATTTCACACGTTCACCCAGTCACTCACACACTCGTACACACCCGTGGACAGTTTCACACGCTCACCCAGTCACTCACACACTCATACACACCCGTGGACAGTTTCACACGCTCACCCAGTCACTCACACACTCGTACACACTGGTGGACAGTTTCACACACTCACCCAGTCACTCACACACTCGTACACACCCGTGGACAGTTTCACACACTCACCCAGTCACTTGTACACACCCGTGGACAGTTTCACACACTCACCCAGTCACTCACACACTCGTACACACCCATGGACAGTTTCACACACTCACCCAGTCACTCACACACTCGTGGACAGTTTCACACACTCACCCAGTCACTCACACACTCGTGGACAGTTTCACACACTCACCCAGTCACTCACACACTCGTACACACCCGTGGACAGTTTCACACACTCACCCAGTCACTCACACACTCGTACACACCCATGGACAGTTTCACACACTCACCCAGTCACTCACACACTCATAAACACCCGTGGACAGTTTTACACACTCACCCAGTCACTCATACACTTGTACACACTGGTGGACAATTTCACACGTTCACCCAGTCACTCATACACTCGTACACATCCGTGGACAGTTTCAAACGCTCACCCAGTCACTCACACACTCATACACACCCGTGGACAGTTTCACACACTCACCCAGTCACTCACACACTCGTAAACACCCGTGGACAGTTTCACACGCTCACCCAGTCACTCACACACTCATACACACCCGTGGACAGTTTCACACGCTCACCCAGTCACTCACACACTCGTACACACTGGTGGACAGTTTCACACACTCACCCAGTCACTCACACACTCGTACACACCCGTGGACAGTTTCACACACTCACCCAGTCACTCACACACTCGTACACACCCGTGGACAGTTTCACACGCTCACCCAGTCACTCACACACTCGTACACACCTGTGGACAGTTTCACACCCTCACCCAGTCACTCACACACTCGTACACACTGGTGGACAATTTCACACGTTCACCCAGTCACTCACACACTCATACACACCCGTGGACAGTTTCACACACTCACCCAGTCACTCATACACTCGTACACACTGGTGGACAATTTCACACGTTCACCCAGTCACTCACACACTCATACACACCCGTGGACAGTTTCACACACTCACCCAGTCACTCATACACTCGTACACACTGGTGGACAATTTCACACGTTCACCCAGTCACTCACACACTCATACACACCCGTGGACAGTTTCACACACTCACCCACACACTGCTTTGAAGTTGTGTATACTACAGTTAGCTCTTATCTTTTGCTTTGATTTGAGCTCTTTGCAGTCTCTTAACCAGAAAATTACATTTCTTTGAATGAAGCTGGTATATGTAAATGAGCTCTCCTCTGATTGGCTGTGCCTCAAAGACACGGCAGTTTTGGCTGAAGCCCTTCTTTTAACTTCAGTGCTAATGGGCGTGGCTAAAGAACAGCTACATGTGTAGTGTGGTAGGATGAATGTGTATTAATTTCTAATACTTTCGTCATAATTTCTTAATGCTTAGACTTTCGACTGGTTTATTAGAGACATTACGTCTTCACCCAAGTTCAAAGTGAAGGGCTGGATCAGAGGATCATAAAACTGACACCACAGGCCACTCCAAGACGGGTTACGACACAAGGTCTAAAGGTTTTCTCACTTAAATGCAGAGAGCCACGCAGTCTCACGTAATAAAGAATGGAATGAAGGAGAAATTTACATTCACTCGAAGGTGAATCTGCTCCCAGTCCGGAAGCTCAGCTAAGAGAGCCCAGAAATTCCAACCTGAAATTTTATTTTTATTTCTAGTAGAAGAAAGCTATAGTTTAAATCCAGCAAAACTCCATGCCACGCCCAGACCACGAGAGAGACCTCAGACCTCAGAAGTGGTGACTAGAGCTTCAGGATCAGCGACAAAGAAGAAGGCCACATGCTCCTTCAGAATGATCACCTTCTGAGGTGGTGCCTCTGAGCAAAGGCCCAGGAGAGACCTGCATGGACGTGTTTGTCACAAAGAGGAAGATCAATGATGAAGGAGAATCCCACATGCCCCTCAGAACACCACCAGCTCCGACAGAGGGGTTGCCGTGTCCAAGGCTGTGTGTTTGACCAAAAGCCAGATGGAAGAAGAGGTGCAATGCTAGAAGGCCCGGGTCTGTTTCACACACTCACCCAGTCACTCACACACTCGTACACACCCGTGGACATTTTCACACGCTCACCAAGTCACTCATACACACCTGTGGACAGTTTCACACACTCACCCAGTCACTCACACACTCGTAAACACCCGTGGACAGTTTCAAACACTCACCCAGTCACTCACACACTCGTAAACACCCGTGGACAGTTTCAAACACTCACCCAGTCACTCACACACTCGTAAACACCCGTGGACAGTTTCAAACACTCACCCAGTCACTCACACACTCGTACACACCTGTGGACAGTTTCACACACTCACCCAGTCACTTACACACTCATACACACCTGTGGACAGTTTCACACACTCACCCAGTCACTCACACACTCATACACACCTGTGGACAGTTTCACACACTCACCCAGTCACTCACACACTCGTACACACCCGTGGACAGTTTCACACATTCACCCAGTCACTTACACACACCTGTGGACAGTTTCACACATTCACCCAGTCACTCACACACTCGCACACACCCGTGGACAGTTTCACACGCTCACCCAGTCACTCACACACTCGTAAACACCCGTGGACAGTTTCAAACACTCACCCAGTCACTCACACACTCGTAAACACCCGTGGACAGTTTCAAACACTCACCCAGTCACTCACACACTCGTACACACCTGTGGACAGTTTCACACACTCACCCAGTCACTCACACACTCGTACACACCCGTGGACAGTTTCACACACTCACCCAGTCACTCACACACTCGTACACACCCGTGGACAGTTTCACACGCTCACCCAGTCACTCACACACTCGTACACACCCGTGGACAGTTTCACACACTCACCCAGTCACTCACACACTCGTACACACCCGTGGACAGTTTCACACACTCACCCAGTCACTCACACACTCGTACACACCCGTGGACAGTTTCGCACACTCACCCAGTGGAGAATTAATTATTAATCAAATAATAATTGACTATCACTGACTCTGCTACACATGTAACCGAGCTGGTGTTTGTGACATCACAAATAATGATGTTCAGTTTCCATATAAGAACAATATTTACAGAGGAGTGAAGGGTGTGTCTTGAAACTTTACGTACTTCCTTAAGCTTTTTTGTAGCAAAATAAAAATAGCAAAGTGGAGTTTTGTATGTGATGTGCTCTTTAAAATCCCTCTGCAGGAACAGTGTGTTTCTCTGTGCAGTGCATCAGGCCTCAAGGCCATTATGTGGTAAAACCTCAGGCTTTTAAACACAACACGGAAATGGGCATCACTCTAAAACCCCCAGATAATACACTGCGCACACACACACACACACACACACACTTTAGGCATATTTCTCTGATTATATAACACACAGATTTCACATGATTTACCTTTAAAGAGAACTTAATCCCTGTTCTATTGTAGTAACACATGCTCACACTGCTACGCCTTTAGCATTCAACACACACACAGCTCTGTGCAGTTCCTCTGGGATGAGTTTCAAATCCAGAACTAACCCCCAACACCACCCCCTGACCCTCACTAATGTCCTGCTAGCCTACCCGCAACCACTGGCCACAGGGCAGGAACACACCCTGAAGGGGGCGCCAGTCCTTCACAGGCCTAGTCTAGTTCTAGGTGTGAGTTATTACATTTATTCATAAACAATAGCTTACAGAGTGTTCCATTTAAAAACACACTAACATCCAAAGTTATGAAAGGAATTTGGCCACTTTCTTATTTCTTCTTGTATTTATGTCACATTCACAAAAGTCGCTGCAGAAAACGAGACTGAGTCGACTCCAAGAGATTCAACTCTATGAATCACTGGCCAACAGTTGATACGAGCAGCTCCCAGATGATCAAAGAGCTGATGTTTCAGAGTCGACTCCTCTTCAGTGTTCATTGCTCTCATCGCCCTAACAACAGCAAAGAGACGGAACACTTACCTGTTTTTATTTTCTGTTATCTTCTGTTTCCAAATCAGAAATAAGGTGTGTGTAGCACAGTGGAGCAGCAGGTAGTGACTCTGTTGCAGCTCCAGGGTCCAGGAGGTTGTGGGTTCGAGTCCCGCTACGGGTGACTGTCTGTGAGGAGTGTGGTGTGTTCTCCCTGTGTCTGTGTGGGTTTCCTCCGGGTGACTGTCTGTGAGGAGTGTGGTGTGTTCTCCCTGTGTCTGCGTGGGTTTCCTCCTGGTGACTGTCTGTGAGGAGTGTGGAGTGTTCTCCCTGTGTCTGCATGGGTTTCCTCCTGGTGACTGTCTGTGAGGAGTGTGGTGTGTTCTCCCTGTGTCTGTGTGGGTTTCCTCCGGGTGACTGTCTGTGAGGAGTGTGGAGTGTTCTCCCTGTGTCTGCGTGGGTTTCCTCCTGGTGACTGTCTGTGAGGAGTGTGGTGTGTTCTCCCTGTGTCTGTGTGGGTTTCCTCCGGGTGACTGTCTGTGAGGAGTGTGGTGTGTTCTCTCTGTGTCTGCGTGGGTTTCCTCTGGGTGACTGTCTGTGAGGAGTGTGGTGTGTTCTCTCTGTGTCTGCGTGGGTTTCCTCTGGGTGACTGTCTGTGAGGAGTGTGGTGTGTTCTCCCTGTGTCTGCGTGGGTTTCCTCCTGGTGACTGTCTGTGAGGAGTGTGGAGTGTTCTCCCTGTGTCTGCATTGGTTTCCTCCGGGTGACTGTCTGTGAGGAGTGTGGTGTGTTCTCTCTGTGTCTGCGTGGGTTTCCTCCGGGTGACTGTCTGTGAGGAGTGTGGTGTGTTCTCTCTGTGTCTGCGTGGGTTTCCTCCTGGTGACTGTCTGTGAGGAGTGTGGTGTGTTCTCCCTGTGTCTGCGTGGGTTTCCTCCTGGTAACTGTCTGTGAGGAGTGTGGAGTGTTCTCCCTGTGTCTGCATGGGTTTCCTCCGGGTGACTGTCTGTGAGGAGTGTGGTGTGTTCTCTCTGTGTCTGCGTGGGTTTCCTCCGGGTGACTGTCTGTGAGGAGTGTGGTGTGTTCTCTCTGTGTCTGTGTGGGTTTCCTCCGGGTGACTGTCTGTGAGGAGTGTGGTGTGTTCTCTCTGTGTCTGCGTGGGTTTCCTCCGGGTGACTGTCTGTGAGGAGTGTGGTGTGTTCTCTCTGTGTCTGTGTGGGTTTCCTCCGGGTGCTCCAGTTTCCTCCCACGCTCCAAAAACACACGTTGGTAGGTGGATTGGAGACTCAAATGTTTCCGTAGGTGTGAGTGTGTGAGTGAATGTGTGTGTCGCCCTGTAAAGGACTGGCGCCCCCTCCAGGGTGTGTTCCATGTTTGCACCCATAAGCACTAACAATGAAAGAATAAAAAAACACTCAAAATGTATCAGTCTTTCAATGTTTTGTCAATTTTATTTGTTGGTGAAAAAAAAGGCAAAAAAGAAAAAAGAGGGTGAGTCTTCTCCAGCTCCGGAACTAAATCCAGGCGGTGGAAAGTGTTTAAAGCCTGACTGAGGGGCATTCATTTTGTTGCCTTTGTTTGTGCAGTGTGTTTAAGCCGAGGCACTGCACCTTCTTCTGCCGACTGTGACGTGTTTAAGGTGGAACCTATGGAAACACGGAGTTAGATCCTGTACACTTTATAAAACCAGAGGTTTAACTGCTCACACACACACACACACACACACACACACACACACACACACACACACACACACACATTCACCCCAAGAGAGGATTGAACTCAGGACCACAAGACTCTACCTGGTGTGTTCTCCCTGTGTCTGTGTGGGTTTCCTCCAGATACTCCAGTTCCCTCCCATAATCAATACACACATGATGTGAGTCTGAGTGGCTGGGTGAGTGACAGAGTGAGTGTGTGAGTGACTGAGTGAGTGTGTAAATGACTGGGGGAGTGTGTGAGTGACTGGGTGAGTGTGTGAGTGACTGAGTGAGTGTGTAAATGACTGGGTGAGTGTGTGAGTGACTGAGTGAGTGTGTAAATGACTGGGGGAGTGTGTGAGTGACTGGGTGAGTGTGTGAGTGACTGAGTGAGTGTGTAAATGACTGGGTGAGTGTGTGAGTGACAGAGTGAGTATGTGAATGACTGGGTGAGTGAGTGAGTGTGTGAGTGACTGAGTGAGTGTGTAAATGACTGGGTGAGTGTGTGAGTGACAGAGTGAGTGTGTAAATGACTGGGTGAGTGTGTGAGTGACTGAGTGAGTGTGTAAATGACTGGGTGAGTGTGTGAGTGACAGAGTGAGTATGTGAATGACTGGGTGAGTGAGTGAGTGTGTGAGTGACTGAGTGAGTGTGTAAATGACTGGGTGAGTGTGTGAGTGACAGAGTGAGTATGTGAATGACTGGGTGAGTGAGTGAGTGACTGAGTGAGTGTGTGAGTGACTGAGTGAGTGTGTAAATGACTGGGTGAGTGTGTGAGTGACTGAGTGAGTGTGTAAATGACTGGGTGAGTGTGTGAGTGACTGAGTGAGTGTGTAAATGACTGGGTGAGTGTGTGAGTGACTGAGTGTGTGAGTGACTGAGTGAGTGTGTAAATGACTGGGTGAGTGTGTGAGTGACTGAGTGAGTGTGTAAATGACTGGGTGAGTGTGTGAGTGACTGAGTGAGTGTGTAAATGACTGGGTGAGTGTGTGAGTGACTGAGTGAGTGTGTAAATGACTGGGTGAGTGTGTGAGTGACTGAGTGAGTGTGTGGTCCTGTCTTGCTCTCAGTGATTCCGGCCAGGATTTGGACCGCTCAGACGTGAGTCTCCTCCTGCGTTTTCCTCGTGACTCTGTCTGCGTTTTACTGGATGATGTCAGACCTGTGTCTCACGCCTGCGCCCCTCAGAGGAAGAGAAGGTTTATCAGGGTTTAAATTAGATGTGTTTTGTTGTTTTGTGGGAAGTAAAACCATTTGGATCCGTTCCACTTCGTACGACATCCACCTCCAGAAACCGGAGGAATTTGAATGTGATTTGAATATGAGGAAAAACAGAAGAGCAGATATTTTGTTTTGATTTGAATATGATTCAATTACTTGTGGTTTTTACACTTTTTTAAGGAAGGAAAGACTATTTTATTTTTCTTTTTAAACACAGAAATAGAAAGAAAATCAAAAATATAAATTAAACTGTAACATGTTATTAATTATGATTTATCAGAATATTCATTAACAAGACCCCTCTCTCTCTCTGTCTCTCACTCTGTCTCTCACACTGTCTCTTTCTCTGTCTCTCACACTGTCTCTCTCTCTCTCACATTGTCTCTGTCTCTGCCTCTCTCTCTGTCTCTCACACTGTCTCTCTCTCTCTCTCTCTCTCTCTCTCTCACTCTGTGTTTCACTCTTTGTCTCCCTGTCTCTCACTCTGTCTCTGTCTTTCACTCTGTCTCTCTCTCTCTCTCTCTCTCTCACTCTGTGTTTCACTCTTTGTCTCCCTGTCTCTCACTCTGTCTCTGTCTCTCACTCTGTCTCTCTCTCTCTCTCTCTCTCTCTCTGTCTCTCTCTCCCTGTCTCTCACTTTGTCTTTCTCTCGCACTCTGTCTCTAGCTCTCTCTCTCTGTCTCTCACTCTGTATATCACTCTTTCTCTCTCTCTGTCTCTCATTCTGTATCTCACTCTGTCTCTCTCTCTGTGTCTCCCTGTCTCTCACTTTGTCTCTCTCTCACACTCTCTCTCTCTCACACTCTCTCACTCTGTCTCTATCTCTCTCTGTCTCTCACTCTTCCTCTGTCTCTCTGTTTCTCTCTCTGTCTCTCACACTGTATCTCACTGTCTCTCACTCTTTCTCTCTGTCTCTCTCTCTCTGTCTCTCCCTCTTTATCTCACCCTGTCTTTCTCTCTGTCTCTCACTCTGTCTCTCTGTCTCAGGGACTTTAAAGGATAACCACCATTTACAATGACACCTAGTGGCCTGGATGTGTCAGAGATCGTGATATGAATCATTAATAAAGATGGCTGCCCCAGTGTTTGGGACCCACTCTGTGGAGAATAATCTGGTTCATTAGGGGAGCAGTTTGATTCTCGTGGATGAAACTTGTAGAGAACTAGGTAAGAAAAGTACTGTATTTATATTCATAGAAATATCGTTTGCATTGTTTTTGGGATAAAAAATACTTGATTTAAGTTTTAAATCAGTTTTAATGTTTTTATGGAGCTCATGTGAACATCTACAGTCTTTAATTTAACTGTAAAGTGCTGTACATTTTGTATATTCCCTTATTTTTAAGGTGTCAGTGAAGCCCTGGGGATTCTGCACTTCTCAGTAAACAAGATATAAACAAATCACCAGTAAATAGTTACTTTAAAAACTATAAATGTAGTGATAGACTGTAAAAATAGAGATGTAAACACACGGACTCAGCCGCACGGCTCTGTGCAGGAAGCCTCCTCCGCATCAGAACCTTCTGGAAAAGAAAAGTCCAAAATAACAGGAATTATTTCTCAAACTTCATCTGTGTTCCACAATCCCTTCTTCCTCTCCATTTCCTCACTCGCTCTATCCATCTTCCTCTGGCCATGTGCATCCTGCAGTGTTCCCTTTCCCCCGATCCCTGATTTCCACACAATAATCACACACACACACACACACACACACACACACACACACACACACACACACACACACACACTTAGGCCTTTCCCCTGAAAACAACATTAAAGAGACAGTTCAGGGCACTCTCTCCTGAGTGTTGTCTTTAACCCGAAGGTGTTCGAGAAAATCTCACTTCTTTGGTTTAACACCGGAGAATGATGTCCAAAAGTTTGTAGACACCACTTGTGTAAGTGAAAGAGTTAACAATGTGTGTAATCATTCATTCATTCACCTTCTTTAAGTGCATTATCCTGATCACATCCTGATGCAGTCTGGAGCCCACCCACACACTCACCCAGTCACGCACACAATCACCCAGTCACCCACACACTCACTCAATCACTTAATCACTCTCACACTCACCCAGTCACCCACAAAATCACCCAGTCACCCACGCAATCACCAAGTCACCAACACACTCACCCAGTCACCCACACTCACCCAGTCACCAACACTCTCACTCAGTCACTGACACAATCACCCAGTCACCCACACTCACCCAGTCAACCACACAATCACCCAGTCACCCACACACTCAACCACACAATCACCCAGTCACCCACACAATCACCCAGTCACCCACACACTCAACCACACAATCACCCAGTCACCCACACAATCACCCAGTCACCCACACACTCACACAGTCACTGTCACACTCACCCAGTCACTCACACACTCACCCAGTCACCAACACAGTGTTTTCTGGAGTGATGGGGTTCCTCTGGGGTGAGTTGGTGTGGTGAGTTTGATTCAGAACTAATCCCCAACACCAGCCCCTGACCCTCGCTGATGATGATGATGAAAAGGCTGAGTGCCATAAAATCCTCACAGCTATGCTCAAATAGCGCCTCAAGGAAAAGCAGAGTCAGGAACACGCTCCGATTAAAGCCCCTCAGTTCAGAAGGAATGACACTACTGGATTTTTAGAGCTACTCATTGGTGGAAGTCATTGACCGGTCACTGAACTCATACAGAACAAAGAAATGATGCAAAATCAGCAGTTCCAGGATTGGAAAATATTCCTGGTTCATTTGGAATGACGTTGGACTGGTTTTCCGGGTCTCGCCGTGTCTCTGGATGGTCGAGGCATTATCAGATCACACAGAGGATGCTCCAGAGTCCCTGATGTTCCTCAGGAGTTCCGTTTGATGAGATCCTGTGTTGTAGAAAGTCAAAATCCTCAAATGCCTGCCTCGACACACCGCTCCGAATCTTCTGGTATATTCCCCGGAGCAGCTTTGGAGAAGGTGTTGATCCTCGAGCCCCGAACCTCGCTCAGGAAGGACCGGGCTGTTCCTGGACACACCCACACAGAACATCACCAGCACAACACTAACAACCCCTTTATTCCCCACAAACAGGAGTGAGCTTCAGTTTAAACCCCGCCCCCTCACCCTGTCATCAAACAGCAGAGGCCTTTCATCTTTACCTGACCCCAGCTTTGATGAGGTTCAGGTGTGTTCTCCAGAGAAGGTGTGTTCACTCAGAAATACAATAAACACGTCTCATTTAACTAGAGCTGACTCTGTGCTCGTTCACTCATTCATTCCTTCATTCATTCATCCTGATCAGTGAGGAGGTGGGCACAGAGCTGCGTACACACACACACACACACACACACACACACACAAACTGTGAGAGGAAAGCAGAGCCCCCGGAGGAAACCCTCACAGATACAGGGAAAACACACACTTCTCACAGACCGTGGCTCGAGGAGAGGACCCCATCCAGGGCCCGAACCCCTGCAGCTGTGTGACGGAGGCTCTATAGCGCCACCTTGCTGTCCCTGTCTTTACAGCACAAAGCTCTGGAAGTTTAGACTCTTCACTTTCCACAGAAATAATCCCAGATTAATTTTACAGCATGACTTTAATCCGCGCTAATCGTCCGAGTCGTGATGGACGCTGACGGAGGAGACGACCGCGGGGAGTGTGTTTACGTCCTGTCCAGCTGAGATGTGGAGTGTGTGTCGGACTGATGTTTCAGCTGTGTTTAAACATCGTGTGACGTCCTGCTGAGAGTCACACAACAACAACAACACAGCTGAGTCCCTGTCTAACCCACACCACAGGACCAGTCCACCCACCTCACAGAATTCTCCTAGTAATGAGTGAGGTGTACGGGATGTGAGCTGTGAGGACAGTAGACGGTGGGGGACAGTGGACAGTGGAGGTGAATGGAAGCAGACGTCCTCCTCTAAAAGCCCCTCACAGAAAGTGAGGACAGCAGACGGTGGGGGACACAGGGCCGATGTGTGATCATAGTTTGTACACACATACTTTGCGTGTGTGTGTGTGTGTTACCTGTGCTTGCGTCACTCTGAGGGCACAGAGGAAAGACGACAGGAAACACAGCTCCTGTTTAAACTCATCCACAGCTCACTCTTATCTCCTTCCTGATGAGTGCACGGTCCGATAACCAGAGCAGAGAACCAACACACAGCACTCGGACTCCCACTCATCCAGCGTTTCCTCTCACACACAGGGGCTTTACTCCGGAGTGTGTCCCTCTTCACTAACAGTAACAGTCTCTGCTCTTCTGGGAAGGCTTTACACACAGAGTTGGAACACTGCTGTGAGGATCTGATGGCCTTCATCCTCATAAGAACGGTGCTGATATGGGGTGATTATTTCTGGATCACAAGAAGAAAAGGACTGAGCTCCGGAGAACAAAGCTCTGCTCCACAGCCCCGTGCCTGGGCGGGGGTTAATACCGCCCCCTGCCCACACCTGGCCGAGGGTATGGTGAGGTTAGGCTCATGTGCAGCTGCTCTAGTTCATGTTGTTCTCTCTGTCTCTCTTCCTCTGTGAGAGTGGGACACCTGCTCCGAGTCTGATCTCACTACTTCCTCACATTGTTTAATATCACACACACCACACACACACAGGAAAATCTCTCAGACTGAGTCACCTAACTTTACTCTTGTTTTGATCCTTGATTATTTCTTGCTCCTTCACCGCTCTGGGCTCGGCCCGTGTTTAAGTTTCGTGGCAGCGTTCGTGTGTGAGATTTGTTTATTCATGATGTGGGTTGTGGTAATCTGAGATCTGACATGTGTATTCTCTGTGATAGGACTCTGTACAGCGTATGTGTGTTGTGTCTGCTGACACCCTGTATAGTGTGTTCTGCACTGAGGGGTGTGTGTAGTGTATAGAGGGTCCCTGAGGGGTGTGTGTAGTGTGTGGAGGGTCTCTGAGGGATGTGTGTAGTGTGTGGAGAATCTCTGAGGGGTGTGTGTATAGTGTGGAGGGTCTCTGAAGGGTGTGTGTAGTTTGTGGAGGGTCTCTGAGGGGTGTGTGTAGTGTGTGGAGGGTCTCTGAGGGTTGTGTAGTGCTTGGGGGGGGGTCTCTGAGGGGTGTGTGTAGTGCGTGGAGGGTCTCTGAGGAGTGTGTGTAGTGTGTGGAGAATCTCTGAGGGGTGTGTGTATAGTGTGGAGGGTCTCTGAGGGGTGTGTGTAGTGTGTGGAGAGTCTCTGAGGGGCGTGTGTAGTGTGTGGAGGGTCTCTGAGGGTTGTGTAGTGCTTGGGGGGGGGTCTCTGAGGGGTGTGTGTAGTGCTTGGGGGGGTCTCTGAGGGGTGTGTGTAGTGTGTGTAGTGTCTCTGAGGGGTGTGTGTAGTGTGTGGAGAATCTCTGAGGGGCGTGTGTAGTATGTGGAGGGTCTCTGAGGGGTGTGTGTAGTGCTTGGAGGGGTCTCTGAGGGGTGTGTGGAGAGTCTCTGAGGGGTGTGTGTAGTGTGTGGAGAATCTCTGAGGGGCGTGTGTAGTGCTTGGGGGGGTCTCTGAGGGGTGTGTGTAGTGCTTGGGGGGGTCTCTGAGGGGTGTGTGTAGTGTGTGGAGAATCTCTGAGGGGCGTGTGTAGTGTGTGGAGGGTCTCTGAGGGGTGTGTGTAGTGCTTGGGGGGGTCTCTGAGGGGTGTGTGGAGAGTCTCTGAGGGGTGTGTGTAGTGTGTGGAGAATCTCTGAGGGGCGTGTGTAGTGTGTGGAGGGTCTCTGAGGGGTGTGTGTAGTGCTTGGGGGGGTCTCTGAGGGGTGTGTGTAGTGTGTGGAGAATCTCTGAGGGGCGTGTGTAGTGCTTGGGGGGGTCTCTGAGGGGTGTGTGTAGTGCTTGGGGGGGTCTCTGAGGGGTGTGTGTAGTGTGTGTAGTGTCTCTGAGGGGTGTGTGTAGTGTGTGGAGAATCTCTGAGGGGCGTGTGTAGTGTGTGGAGGGTCTCTGAGGGGTGTGTGTAGTGCTTGGGGGGGTCTCTGAGGGGTGTGTGTAGTGTGTGGAGGGTCTCTGAGAGGTGTGTGTAGTGTGTGGAGGGTCTCTGAGGGACGTGTGTAGTGTGTGGAGGGTCTCTGAGGGGTGTGTGTAGTGTGTGGAGGGTCTCTGAGGGACGTGTGTAGTGTGTGGAGGGTCTCTGAGGGGCGTGTGTAGTGTGTGGAGGGTCTCTGAGGGGTGTGTGTAGTGCTTGGGGGGGTCTCTGAGGGGCGTGTGTAGTGTGTGGAGGGTCTCTGAGGGGTGTGTGTAGTGTGTGGAGAGTTTCTGAGGGGCGTGTGTAGTGTGTGGAGGGTCTCTGAAGGGTGTGTGTAGTGCATGGAGGGTCTCTGAGGGGCGTGTGTAGTGTGTGGAGGGTCTCTGAGGGTTGTGTGTAGTGTGTGGAGAGTCTCTGAGGGGCGTGTGAGTGTGTGGAGGGTCTCTGAGGGGTGTGTGTAGTGTGTGGAGAGTCTCTGAGGGTTGTGTAGTGCTTGGGGGGGGTCTCTGAGGGGTGTGTGTAGTGCGTGGAGGGTCTCTGAGGAGTGTGTGTAGTGTGTGGAGAGTCTCTGAGGGGTGTGTGTAGTGTGTGGAGAATCTCTGAGGGGCGTGTGTAGTGCATGGAGGGTCTCTGAGGGGCGTGTGTAGTGTGTGGAGGGTCTCTGAGGGTTGTGTGTAGTGTGTGGAGAGTCTCTGAGGGGCGTGTGTAGTGTGTGGAGGGTCTCTGAGGGGTGTGTGTAGTGTGTGGAGAGTCTCTGAGGGTTGTGTAGTGCTTGGGGGGGGTCTCTGAGGGGTGTGTGTAGTGCGTGGAGGGTCTCTGAGGAGTGTGTGTAGTGTGTGGAGAGTCTCTGAGGGGTGTGTGTAGTGTGTGGAGAATCTCTGAGGGGCGTGTGTAGTGTGTGGAGGGTCTCTGAGGGGTGTGTGTAGTGCTTGGGGGGGTCTCTGAGGGGTGTGTGTAGTGCGTGGAGGGTCTCTGAGGGGTGTGTGTAGTGTCTCTGAGGGGTGTGTGGAGAGTCTCTGAGGGGTGTGTGTAGTGTGTGGAGAGTCTCTGAGGGGCGTGTGTAGTGCTTGGGGGGGTCTCTGAGGGGTGTGTGTAGTGCTTGGGGGGGTCTCTGAGGGGTGTGGGTAGTGTGTGTAGTGTCTCTGAGGGGTGTGTGTAGTGTGTGGAGAATCTCTGAGGGGCGTGTGTAGTGTGTGGAGGGTCTCTGAGGGGTGTGTGTAGTGCTTGGGGGGGTCTCTGAGGGGTGTGTGTAGTGTGTGGAGAATCTCTGAGGGGCGTGTGTAGTGCTTGGGGGGGTCTCTGAGGGGTGTGTGTAGTGTGTGTAGTGTCCCTGAGGGGTGTGTGTAGTGTGTGGAGGGTCCCTGAGGGGTGTGTGTAGTGTGTGGAGGGTCCCTGAGGGGTGTGTGTAGTGTGTGGAGGGTCCCCGAGGGGTGTGTGTAGTGTGTGGAGGGTCCCTGAGGGGTGTGTGTAGTGTGTGGAGGGTCCCCGAGGGGTGTGTGCAGTGTGTGGAGGGTCCCTGAGGGGTGTGTGTAGTGTGTGGAGGGTCCCCGAGGGGTGTGTGCAGTGTGTCGAGGGGCTGAACAGTGACAGAAGTAACGACTGAAGTGAGAGTGAGGGAACGCTGTGTTTAATAATGTCCTCCGCTCTCACTCCCCACCTGCTGAGCACTGTTTAATAATAAACTCAGTCACTGGACACAGCTGCAGCTGCAGACCACTGACCACCAGCAGACCCACCACACACACACACACACACACACACACACACACACACACACACACACACAGGACACTAAAACAGTAGAGGGCAGTGTGTACAGGACACTCTACAGGTCACAGGACATGAAGACAGCAGGACACACAGGACACAAAAGTGCTGAGAACATCAGGACGTTTATGAGTTTATTTATTAGTTTATCAAATCTGTCATATTTAAGTACAAAAATATCACGGTTGATATTCAGCAAAATACTTTACACTTCACACACAGCAGCAGCAGCACAGACACACACCCTGCACTGACAGCGCTAACAGCACACCGAGGGTTAAACACCCGGACGGAAATCACACGGCTAAACTCACGCTAGCCGCGTTTTAAGGCGCTATGACTGTTTTCCTCTTGACTGGGCTATGTTTCTGGTTCTGTGACAAAATACATCACTACATTAGCTGCGAACCTGAAAGGACTTAGTGATATATTTATAAACACATGAGCAACAACGGCACTCTGATAGCAACATTAGCATGCTAATTCACCACTACAGCATTTGAGATTTAACAGCATTCATTAAATTCATTCGTACAATCTGAAAACAATCTTGTGACACTGTTTACGTAGCTCTTCATAGTTCTAACGTTGCAGGTTTGGAGCTACATGCTACATGCTAAGTCTGTTCCAGATTTAAGAGCTTCCGAATGACACTGGCTAAAATCCGTTAGCATGTTTAAACATAAAGCAGCTGCCTCCATTAGCAATGACATGGGGACAGTGGTGTTATTGATCATGTTTATGTAGATGTTATTAACCAGAGTGTTTTAAATCCAGAGGATTGTTTCTAACAGTGTTTCTGCTTCATTCGTCATTTGTTGTGTATGAACGGACGCGTCTGGACTTTAGCTACGAAAGGGCAATTTTCAGGTGTATTCCAAAGATTCCCAAAGTCCTGAAATCCACAGTTTCATGTTGCACCTGTCCTGACACACCCGACCGAGCTCGGGGTCCGGTTACGTCCGTTCATGACCCTTCACGAACTGACCATCCACAACCAGAAACACACTCAAACATCTCTCGCCTTCAGGAGCAGGTCTTTGTGAAAAACGGTAAAAATAACAGCACAATAATGCATCAATAACCAAAAATGTACGACAGCAATGGATTCTACGTTGGAAATGAACATAAAAATGTGTGCAAAAGTTTGGGTGCCCCTGTTTTTCATTCAGCGCAGATATATGATTAACTACTGCTATTGTCTGATGTTCTCATTCATTCTGTAAAAACTGACAAGCATTTCCCTTTGATAAAGTGCAGTTGTGAGTTTGGAATATCATCAGAGAGAGAGAGAGAGAGAGAGAAGAGGACATACAGGGGAACAGAAGACAAAGAGACTACTGAATGCGGGCAAAACAAAGATGTGAGAAAGAGAGAGAGAAGGAAAAACAGCAGAGTCAGGGGCAAAAGAAGGTAGATAGAGACCCGAGATAAGAATGTAAGAGACTAGGAGAAAGAACCTAAACAGAGGAAAAGACATGTAGAGAAAGACAGAGAGACGTAGAGAGAGATGGAGAGGCCCACAGACAGAAGAGCGACCGAAAAAAACAGAAAAAAACAAAATACAGACGACGGAGAAAGAAGAAGCGAGACAAAGAAAGGGACGGAGAGGTTGTTGTTCTGAGATGTAGATGGAGAGAAACCCAGAAGACAGAGTGAGACAGAGAGAGAGAGACAGAGACAGACAGGTTGCTGTGCTGAGATGTAGATGGAGAGAAACCCAGAAGACAGAGTGAGACAGAGTGAGAGAGACAGGAGAGTGAGACAGAGTGAGACAGAGACAGACAGGTTGCTGTGCTGAGATGTAGATGGAGAGAAACCCAGAAGACAGAGTGAGACAGAGAGAGACAGAGACAGACAGGTTTCTGTGCTGAGATGAAGACAGAGTGAGACAGAAAGAGAGAGAGACAGGAGTGAGACAGAGCAAGACAGAGACAGACATGTTGTTGTGCTGAGATGTAGATGGAGATAAACCCAGAAGACAGAGAGAGACAGAAGAAAACAGAGAGTGAGGCGGACGGAGGGTTGTTGGAGGATAGTGAAATGTTGTGATTATTGCCGGAGAGTGTTGAGTTACTCCACTGTGAATCGGACGCATTGTTTGGAGCTGACCCCTGACTGGACAGACAGACGGGGTGAGGGAGAGACGGGGTGAGGGACGGAGGGACAGAGGGACGGTGGGATGGAGTTACAGGAAACTGGATGCTCCTTCGTTTCACTTGCTGGAGGTTTCCTTTTCACTTCCTGCTGCCGGAGCGGCTACCTGCAGATCAGACACACACTTTATTATTTAGGATCCATAATCTGATCTTATGAAACATTATTATTGGACATTTGGGATGCTCTGGAGCAGCTGCACATGAGGTCACTATCCTAAGGTCACTGTGCTGAATGCCAAGTGTGGGCTTGTGTGGAACTGGATTGATGGGGTTCCTCTGGTGTGTGGAACAGTGGAACTGTGTTCTCGGGGGCGATGGAGTTCCTCTGGTGTGTGGAACAGTGGAACTGTGTTCTCTGGAGTGATGGGGTTCCTCTGGTGTGTGGAACAGTGGAACTGTGTTCTCTGGAGTGATGGGGTTCCTCTGGTGTGTGGAACAGTGGAACTGTGTTCTCTGGAGTGATGGGGTTCCTCTGGTGTGTGGAACAGTGGAACTGTGTTCTCTGGAGCGATGGAGTTCCTCTGGTGTGTGGAACAGTAGAACTGTGTTCTCTGGAGCGATGGGGTTCCTCTGGTGTGTGGAACAGTAGAACTGTGTTCTCTGGAGTGATGGAGTTCCTCTGGTGTGTGGAACAGTGGAACTGTGTTCTCTGGAGTGATGGAGTTCCTCTGGTGTGTGGAACAGTGGAACTGTGTTCTCTGGAGCGATGGGGTTCCTCTGGTGTGTGGAACAGTAGAACTGTGTTCTCTGGAGTGATGGAGTTCCTCTGGTGTGTGGAACAGTGGAACTGTGTTCTCTGGAGTGATGGAGTGAGTTGGAGTGATGAGTTTGATCCAGAACTAATCCCCAACACCAGCCCCTGACCCTCACTGATGATGATGATGAGGCTGAACTCCATCAGATCCTCACAGCTATGTTGTGCACACTCCTGGTTGATGCCCCTCAGTAGGAGAAGCGTGAACGTAATCAGCTGCTAGAGTCACCGACTCTGGGAGGAATCCAGGTTGAGGTTTTTGATAAGGATTGGATTTCTTGGAGGATCAGATTCCAGAAAATGAATCATGGATTAAAAAGTGACTCGACTTCCTTGACTCCGTTACATTCCCCCCCTCAGCTCAGCAAATGTGACCTGATACAGCAGAGTAAACAGATCAAATCAAAGTCCAGGAGGAGCAGGGCTTTCTCTCCACACAGGCTCTAATATCACTTTTGTATATTATTCTCTGCAGCTATTCAATGCGAATCTTGTTCCCGGATCTGACACTAAAGAACGATTGATGTCTGTTTCAAGTTTCAAGGCACACTCTTCAAAATAAAGGTGCTACAAAAGGTTCTTAGAGTGATGTGTGAAGAACCTTTAAAAGGTGTAAAAGCCCATCTCCCTGTCTTCAGGTGCTTTACCAACTTAAACATATCAGTAAAAATTGTTCTTTATGGAACCAACAGTGGTTCTTCTATGGCATCCCCTCAAAGAACATCTGGTAGCAGCTTTTTTTTTTAGTTAAAAGTGGATCTTGTTGTGGCTTAAAGTGTAATAACGTATTTACCACTGTCACTAATCCAATAATACTCTTCTCTCCAGTGAGTGTTCTCTCTGTGTCTGTGTGGGTGTCCTCTTTCAGCGATGGACCGTGCATCAGTACGAACAAATGTATTAAACGTATGGAGTCTGTCTGAGTCCTGTGTGTGTTAACAGGAAGTAGATGGTACAATTTAAAGCGAAATGGGCTCATGTCAGACTCCAGTAATGGCTCTTAAACACACTCTGTGGACACTGCAGTGGACACCAGACCTTCCTGTAAAACACTGAGAGTAAAGGCCAGGGGCGGTTTTTTATAAATGCATTAGAGAAAACCAACCCCCGATTCCACCTCACTTTCAAAAAGCCACGTCCAGAGCAGAGTTACAGAACCATCAGCTCGCGAACTACACCACGAAGCTTCGACTCACTGATTCACCAATGAATCAGACCAACAACTTACAAAGGAGGACAAGATCTGAGCGTCACTTAAGTGTGGATTGCTTCCGTCTTCCATTTCTGGGTCGCTGTGGTGTAAAATAAAAGCGGAATCAGTGACGCAACTCCAGTTACCCACCCTCACACGATTAGAGCCCGGATACGAACACACACTGCTGTACACACGAGTATTTCAGAAGACTATTCCTACGTATCTAAGTAAACGTATCTAGGTACGACCTCTGTTTAAACAGCATCAGAAACTACACACTGGAGAATCAGAGACACGTTTGACGTGAGTGATGTTGTGTTTGAAGTCACCGTGCTTACGTTTTATTAATCATTAACGTTAACCAGTGCTTAATAAGCCAACCTTGCGAAAGCAAACCTTTGGGCTACGGAGCAATTCCCAACCACTCAGCACAATGATTTACAACCCACCAGGAACTCAAAGAGCGTTCCTCAAGCTTCAAAATCCAGGCGATTAACGATGATCAAAACGTGTGCAGTGATGCTCACTGTAGGAGGCAGATAAGTGCGCATTTCAGGAGAAGAGCAGTTTGAAACCTAAACCCTGCATTTAGAGTCCGATTTCAGGGAACCGTTCCTCCACATGTCACAGAACAATAGCCCCAGGCTTCGTCCTCCTGAGCTCTTCAGTGCTCATATGATCCACGTAGTCCTGCTCCTTCAGAGGAGAGTGTACACACATGAATGGTTTCATTAAGAGAGGGATCGGGTACAGAGCAAAACTAATGATTAACCTGCCGCTAAAAATAAAAATCTTAGATCTAATGAGGAAGTGCAAACAGATGGACAACGGCACACGTGACCAAACTAAATCAGACCGGAACAGAGCAAGCTTTGCGTTTCCTTATTAATCCGCATCCCCTCGAGACACGGGAACCGCTGAGAGGACTGGGTCGGAGTGCGGCTCCTGAAAGCCGGGCTCATTCACTCGGTTCTCTGTACAGAGCTTTTCATTTCTGTTAGAGACACAAAGCAGCTTCACAGAAACCTGGGCTTTAGATCAGATTAGAACCGCTGAGAGGAACCGAGGCTGAGAAGGAGAACCTAGCTCCGAGCGAGAGGGAGAACTCTAGGGAGAAATAAGGACCCAGAAATGGAAGACAATTTCCTGTGGTTGAGACCGGAGCAAATGAAATTACACAATAACAATCTGAATAAAGTAATAGAGTGTAATTAAAATACTGGAACACTTTTATTATTAATGAGTCAAATTTTATAATATACATTATGTTTTTCTGTTCTAAACTCTAATCTGTGTAAAAATAAAACTTTGTTAGTGTGTGTTAAGGGCGGCACGGTGGCGCAGCAGGTAGGTGTTGCAGTCACACAGCTCCAGGGACCTGGAGGTTGTGGGTTTGATTCCCGCTCCGAGTGACTGTCTGTGAGGAGTGTGGTGTGTTCTCCCTGTGTCTGCGTGGGTTTCCTCCGGGTGACTGTCTGTGAGGAGTGTGGTGTGTTCTCCCTGTGTCTGCGTGGGTTTCATCCGGGTGACTGTCTGTGAGGAGTGTGTTGTGTTCTCCCTGTGTCTGCGTGGGTTTCCTCCGGGTGACTGTCTGTGAGGAGTGTGGTGTGTTCTCCCTGTGTCTGCGTGGGTTTCATCCGGGTGACTGTCTGTGAGGAGTGTGTTGTGTTCTCTCTGTGTCTGCGTGGGTTTCCTCCGGGTGCCTGTCTGTGAGGAGTGTGGTGTGTTCTCCCTGTGTCTGCGTGGGTTTCCTCCGGGTGCCTGTCTGTGAGGAGTGTGTTGTGTTCTCTCTGTGTCTGCGTGGGTTTCCTGCGGGTGACTGTCTGTGAGGAGTGTGGTGTGTTCTCCCTGTGTCTGCGTGGGTTTCCTCCTGGTGACTGTCTGTGAGGAGTGTGTTGTGTTCTCTCTGTGTCTGCGTGGGTTTCCTCCGGGTGACTGTCTGTGAGGAGTGTGGTGTGTTCTCTCTGTGTCTGCGTGGGTTTCCTGCGGGTGACTGTCTGTGAGGAGTGTGGTGTGTTCTCCCTGTGTCTGCGTGGGTTTCCTCCGGGTGCCTGTCTGTGAGGAGTGTGGTGTGTTCTCCCTGTGTCTGCGTGGGTTTCATCCGGGTGACTGTCTGTGAGGAGTGTGGTGTGTTCTCTCTGTGTCTGCGTGGGTTTCCTGCGGGTGACTGTCTGTGAGGAGTGTGTTGTGTTCTCTCTGTGTCTGCGTGGGTTTCCTGCGGGTGACTGTCTGTGAGGAGTGTGGTGTGTTCTCTCTGTGTCTGTGTGGGTTTCCTGCGGGTGACTGTCTGTGAGGAGTGTGGTGTGTTCTCCCCGTGTCTGCGTGGGTTTCCTCCGGGTGACTGTCTGTGAGGAGTGTGGTGTGTTCTCTCTGTGTCTGCGTGGGTTTCCTCCGGGTGCTCCATTTCCTCCCACAGTCCAAAAACACACGTTAGTAGGTGGATTGGTGACTCAAAAGTGTCCGTAGGTGTGAGTGTGTGAGTGAATGTGTGTGTGTGTGTGTGTGTGCGTTGCCCTGTGAAGGACTGGCGCCCCCACCAGGGTGTGTTCCTGCCTTGCGCCCAATGATTCCAGGTAGGCTCTGGACCCACCGTGACCCTGAATTGGATAAGGGCTACAGATAATGAATGAATGAATGAATGAATAGTGTGTGTTATTGTGTGTTTGTGTTCACAGTGTGTGGCTCTGATGCTGAGGTGTGTATCGTTGTGTGTATGTGTTCACCGTGTGAGGCGCTGTTGGGTCGGCTGCTCTGTCGAGGCTCACTGGTGGAGAACTTCGGGGAGACGGAGGGCAGCGAGGCGTGTGAAGCTCTGCCTGTTTCATCACCACGAGAGCCAGGACCCTTGAGACGACCTGTAAACCCGGGGTCACTGTCGGGGAGAGGGAGGGGCAGTGGTTACTCACAAATCTGTCACAACAAACAACACAACTCCTCTCTATTCACCCTTCACAACATTCTGCCACCTTTAAAGGAGAAGTTACATTTCAAGTTAATTCCAAGTAACTGTGGAGTGATTCTGTTGATTCATTCTTTCTGAACACTTCACACACTCTCAGCTCAGCTTTAAATAAACTCAACAAACAGAAACAGAAAACAACAGAGTGATGATGAACTCTCTGCTGTGTGTAAAACCAAGGTTTAGCTCTAAAATCTGTCACAGAGAGGGTCACACAAAGGAGGCATTTCAGCTTTACAACAGACACACACACACACACATACACACACACACACACACACACACACACACACACACACACACACACACAGCCCAGGATGAGAGCACAAATGCTTCCAGTAATTCGTCGCTTTACACAACAGTTCATTTGGAGCTAAGTGTCAGGTGTCAGACTTGAAGAAGCAACACTAGGTTGTATTTTTACCTTAAAATTATAGCTTCAGGATCACTGTGATGCAGAACTGAGCTTTAATGGGGAGAACTGGGCCTCTGTTGTTCCTACACTGAGCTCAGCACTTTTGTGACTTTTGGAGGAGGGTAGGAAAGTTGATTGACAAGGCGTCCAAAGCTCCTTTAAAATGATGTCAAACTCCCTTGTTCGGTGCATGTTCACTTTTTATTTGTGGTTAAACGAGAACGGAGAAGAAAGAGAACAGAGTGAAAACGGCTAAAAACCAGAGCTTCTGCTCCTCGCTCCTCACTGCTGTGCGCTCGGGGTCGGGGAGAACAGCGAGCGGCTCATTATCATTTAAAGGAACAGGTGCTGAAAGCGGGCGTTCTGAACAGGGGCTGTTTACACAGGGGGAGAACACTGCTGTGGGGCTCGTGGGGTTTGGACCAAAGCAGGTCACAGACATTTCATTAAGAAACAGAACTGTTTTCCACTGTGGAGAAGTAAAACGCTGTCGGAGAGCACTAGGGATTGGGACGAGCCCAAAGTGATGGAGATCCTGCCTCAGCGAATCGCACTGGAGTGTTTCCCGAGTGTTTTGGCTCCAGTCGTCTCTCTGCTTTGGAGCAGGGCTGTGTTCGAGGGGAGGTTTATTTCGGGATTTCGTTTTTTTTTCTCGTCTGAATCGGCTCTTTGTTCGGCTCTGGTTTAGAGGCATGTCACACACACCAGAGCAACTCCTGAGTCGAAACCGCAGCATTTAACCCTTTACAGCAGAGTCAGTGTGTATGTGGTGTGTGTGAGAGTGTGTAAGACTGACCTTTGTGAGTGACCGTTGGTATCGAGTGTGTCAGGGCCTAAAGACTCCTGTGATGAACGCCAGTCTACAGAGAAAAACACACACACACACACACACACACACACACACACACTTCTCACTCCACTGACATCATTAACACACACACTGCAGTGTAAGGAGAGCTGCTTTCAGGGGGGAGTGTGAAGCCCTTGGTCAAAAAGGTCAAATACCTGAGGAAAGCAGCTTTAAACTAAATTAAAAACTATACAATGTAGATATTACACATATAAATGATACATTATACAATATACACACTCAGAACACCTACTATTAACAGTATTATGCAAAACATACCACCTTTAATTAATTACATTTCTGTTCAAAATCTTTAAATACACTGCATTCTGTACAGAACAGACTTTTAAAGCATGGCACCGTGGCACTGCAGGGACTCAGACTCTGAGTGAGATCCTCTCCACGGGTGACTGTCTGTGAGGAGTGTGGTGTGTTCTCCCTGTGTCTGCGTGGGTTTCCTTCAGGGGCTACACTTTCCCCTGAAGTGTTCGAAACTGTCCACAGGGGTGTGTGTGTGTGTGTGTGTCTGTGACTGGGTGAGTTTGTGAACCCTTAACCATGCAGAAGTGCTTACAAAAATGAAGAAATTGTATTAATCAAATAAAAACTCAGAAGAGGAATGAATAGAGTGTAATACAAGTTTCTCATTTCTCTCTCTCTCTCTCTCTCTCTCTCTCTCTCAGAACACAGGGAGTATCTCTCAGAGCTGAGGAGTGTTGTGTAAATGTGTTTAAAGTGTTGGAGCCCTGAGGTGTTCAGCTGTTTTAGCAAGAGCCTGATGGAGGACGCTGCTCAGAGAATTATCCAATTATCAGAGAATGTGATTCACTAGCGCTCCATAAAGATCCTAAATTAGCCCCGGTTTAGTCCAGCTTTCCTGCCCCGGGGGCAAACCTACACTTCACAAGCCACTGGGGTGGACAGAGCTGAAACTGAAACACACACACACACACACACACACACACACACACACACACACACAGCAGTGCAGATATATCCACGTCTTATTCTTTGTGATTCATCTCTAATCAGATATTCTAATCTAATCCGACACCACCTGACCTCACTGAATGCTATCAAATCCTCACAGCAATGTTTCACCCTCTGGTGTAAATGCTTCCCACAAGAGTAGAGGCTGTTCCTGCACTGATAAACGCTCAGTATTTTACAGACACTGAGCAGTAACTGTGAGGATATTACACATTTTATTCACGTTTAAATGCTGTAGATGTTTGAGGGTAAAGTAAATCTGATGTTGTTTTTCTGACCGAGCCCTGCCCACAGGCCAAAGAGATCAAAGTGAGTCTGACGGAGAAACAGCATCTGGACATTTTCACAGATACAGTCTTTCTAAAGCAGCAGGAAATTAAATCGTCTCGAAAGAAAGAGGGACATTTATCAAAAACAAAGAGAGAGAGAGAGAGAGAGAGAGAGAGAGTTAGAGAATGAGAGAGGGAAAGAGAGATTTAGAGAGAGAGAGAGAGAAAGAAAGTTAGAGAGCGAGAGAGGGATAAGAGAGAGAGACAGATTTAGAGACAGAGAGAGAGAGAGAGAGAGTTAGAGCATGAGAGAGGGAAAGAGATTTAGAGAGAGAGAGAGAGAGAGAGGAAGAGAGAAAGAAAGTTAGAGAGCGAGAGAGGAATAAGAGAGAGAGAGAGAGAGAGAGAGAGAGAGAGAGAGAGAGAGAGAGAGAGAGAGAGACTTGGGGAAATGAAGAGTCGTTTCAACTGTAACGTTAAAAATACCAAACAGACCAGAGGATTTGAAGTAACATATTGTACAAACAAACATTGAAGCTGAGCTATTTAGGCATTCATTCATTCATTTATTCATTTATTCATCATTGCTTAGAGTTTCATCCTGATCAGAGTTTTCATCCCGAGAGTGAATTCACCCAGTCACTCTCACACTCACCCAGTCACTCTCACACTCACCCAGTCACGCACATTCTCACCCAGTCACGCACACTCTCACCCAGTCACGCACCCAGTCACTCTCACACTCACCCAGTCACACACACACTCACACAGTCACTCACACAGTCACTCTCACACTCACCCAGTCACTCTCACACTCACCCAGTCAATCTCACACTCACGCAGTCACTCTCACACTCACCCAGTCACGCACACTCTCACCCAGTCACTCTCACACTCACCCAGTCACTCTCACACTCACACAGTCACTCTCACACTCACCCAGTCACGCACACTCTCACCCAGTCACGCACACTCTCACACAGTCACTCTCACACTCACCCAGTCAATCTCACACTCACCCAGTCACTCACACATTCACCTGTGGGTGGAAACTGAAGCACCCGGAGGAAACCCACACAGACACAGGGACAACACACCACACTCCTAACAGACGGTGACCAGAGGAGAGGTCCCAGAGTCATTGTGTGTGTGTGTGTGTGTGTGTTACCCAGTGTATGGTGTGAGGAGCTGGTACTCAGTCGGCTGCCGGAGCGAGTTTGAGGGCGAGACTGAAACGGACTGCAGCTGTCCATCACCTCACGAGGGGCTCGACAATCCCTAAGAAAACACAAAAGACAATAAAGAATGAGAATAAACAGAGAGAAAGAGAGAGAGGGAGAGATTGAAAGAGTGATGTCCTGTTTGCTGTGTGATGTTGTTTGGTTTGTGGGACGTTCTGTTGACGTTCTATTGAAGGACACTTTAAAGAACTGCATTGAGACAAAAGGGTCGGAGCCAAAATAATGCACTCTGTTTGAGGACCTTATCATTGTCAATAGTCAACACTCGAACTGATCCTAATGAGGCAGAGCACATAGAGACACGCTACACTCCAGTAAACACAGCTTTGATTGACAGCCAGAGGAAAACCCTGTGTAACACTGCGTACTCTGTGTGTCCTAAAGTCCGGACGCCTGCTTCTCCATCGTTTCTTCTGACATGCTGTTAATCAGGAGCGTGCTCCTCTTTACTGCAATAACAGTCTCTACCCTTTGGAGAAGACATTACATGAGATTTCTGTGAAGATTTGATGGCATTCAGCCTTGATGTTGGATGAGGATCAGTTCTGGGTACCACCTCCTGGTCCCACAGGTGCTCCATCACCAGAACAGCCTTCCCCACAGTGCTAACATTCATTCATTGTCTGTAACCCGTATCCAGTTCAGGGTCGAGGTGAGTCCAGAGCCTACCTGGAATCATTGGGCGCAAGGCGGGAATACACCCTGGAGGGGGCGCCAGTCCTTCACAGGGCAACACACACACAGACACACGCACACACATTCACTCACACCTATGGACACTTTTTTATTTTGAGTCTCCAATCCACCTACCAACGTGTGTTTTTGGACTGTGGGAGGAAACCGGAGCACCCGGAGGAAACCCACGCAGAAGCAGGGAGAACACACCACACTCCTCACAGACAGTCACCCGGAGGAAACCCACGCAGACACAGAGAGAACACACCACACTCCTCACAGACAGTCACCCGGAGGAAACCCACGCAGACACAGAGAGAACACACCACACTCCTCACAGACAGTCACCCGGAGGAAACCCACACAGACACAGGGAGAACACACCACACTCCTCACAGACAGTCACCCGGAGGAAACCCACGCAGACACAGGGAGAACACACCACACTCCTCACAGACAGTCACCCCGAGGAGTCAGTTTTGATTTAGTCGCACAGTGGTTTTTTAATGCATGTAATTTGTGGTGATTATAAATGTTTGCATAATTTTAAAGGTTGCCATGATCTCTGGAAAACACAGCTCTACGATGCTGTGGGGCTTTATACTCCTCTGACTGACTCATGGCATAGGACGTGGTGACCTTAGACTCAGGTGCAGCTGCTCCCATTTCGTTTCATGGATTTCATAAGAGATTGCACAAGCTGGGTGTGTACAGCTGAAATCTGTGTCCACAATGAGTGCACCTTAAAATGGCTGAATATTCATAAGGAGTGTCTAGAACCTGTGAGCACACTGTGTAAAGCCTTAATGTAACATCAGTACATCTGAATTTAAACAGAATGTAATTCCAGTCAGTACAAGACTCACTTAAATCTCACTGATCTGACAAAGCCAAAAGTCCATATGGATGTGTGAGCAGTGAAGATCACATCAGTTGAAAACTATGTAATCACTTTCATAAGCAAAGCAAATGAGGCGGGGCCAATGGTCTGTACCGCTTTATCATTACACTATTTAACTATAATACTTTAGCACAAGACTGCACAGAGAGGCACGGAGACTTAGTGTCTGTTTCTGTGTGTGTTCAGTGTTGCGTGTTATTTGTGTGTTATAGTGTTTTTAGTATTATTTATGTGTTGTTTACATGATGCTTTTTTACATTTGTTGTTTGAGTGTTGATTGTGTGTTGTTTGTGTGTTATTTGAGTATTGTTTGAGTGTTGATTGTGTGTTGTTTCAGTGTTGTTTGAGTGTTTTTTGGTTGTTGTTTGTGTGTTGTTTGAGTGTTTTAGGTGTTGTTTGAGTATTGATTGTGTGTTGTGTTTTGTGTGTTGTTTGGGTGTTTTTGTGTGCTGTTTGAGTGTTGATTGTGTGTTGTTTGAGTGTTGATTGTGTGTTGATTTGGTGTTGATTATGTGTTGTTTGCGTGTTTTTAGGTGTTGTTTGAGTGCTGTTCGAGTGTTGATTGTGTGTTGTCTGAGTGTTGTTTGTGTGTTGATTATGTGTTGTTGTGTGTTGAGTGTTTTTAGGTGTTGTTTGAATGTTGATTGTGTGTTGTTTCACTGTTGTTTGAGTGTTGATTGTGTGTTGTTTCACTGTCGTTTGTGTGTTGTTTGAGTATTGATTGTGTGTTGTTTCACTGTTGTTTGTGTGTTGTTTGAGTGTTGATTGTGTGTTGTTTGTGTGTTGATTGTGTGTTGTTTCACTGTCGTTTGTGTGTTGTTTGAGTGTTGATTGTGTGTTGTTTCACTGTTGTTTGTGTGTTGTTTGAGTGTTGATTGTATGTTGTTTCACTGTTGTTTGTGTGTTGTTTGAGTGTTGATTGTGTGTTGTTTCACTGTTGTTTGTGTGTTGTTTGAGTGTTGATTGTGTGTTGTTTCACTGTTGTTTGTGTGTTGTTTGAGTGTTGATTGTGTGTTGTTTCACTGTTGTTTGTGTGTTGATTGTGTGTTGTTTCACTGTTGTTTGTGTGTTTGAGTGTCGATTGTGTGTTGTTTCACTGTTGTTTGTGTGTTGTTTGAGTGTTGATTGTGTGTTGTTTCACTGTTGTTTGAGTGTTGATTGTGTGTTGTTTCACTGTTGTTTGTGTGTTGTTTGAGTGTTGATTGTGTGTTGTTTCACTGTTGTTTGAGTGTTGATTGTCTGTTGTTTCACTGTTGTTTGTGTGTTGTTTGAGTGTTGATTGTGTGTTGTTTCACTGTTGTTTGAGTATTGATTGTGTGTTGTTTCACTGTTGTTTGTGTGTTGTTTGAGTGTTGATTGTGTGTTGTTTGTGTGTTGATTGTGTGTTGTTTCACTGTCGTTTGTGTGTTGTTCGAGTGTTGATTGTATGTTGTTTCACTGTTGTTTGTGTGTTGTTTGAGTGTTGATTGTGTGTTGTTTCACTGTTGTTTGTGTGTTGTTTGAATATTGTTTCACTGTTGTTTCTGTGTTGTTTGAGTGTTGATTGTGTGTTGTTTCACTGTTGTTTGTGTGTTGTTTGAATATTGTTTCACTGTTGTTTCTGTGTTGTTTGAGTGTTGATTGTGTGTTGTTTCACTGTTGTTTGTGTGTTGTTTGAATATTGTTTCACTGTTGTTTCTGTGTTGTTTGAGTGTTGATTGTGTGTTGTTTCACTGTTGTTTGAATGTTGTTTCACTGTTGTTTCTGTGTTGTTTGAGTGTGTTAATGCTGCAGTGTGACTCTCACGTGGTGTTTCTGCGTGAGTTGGGAGTTACAGGTCTCTGTAGTGGTTCATCTGAACTCTGAACTGAAGGAATCCTCCTCTTCACCGTCGCCATGTTTGTCATGATCTGGCAACACATCACACACACAAACAAACACACAAACACACACGATTAACTTGAACCTAGAGAAAAACAAAGTGCTAAATCAAACCTGAAACTGAACTGTGGTCCAGTGAAAGCGAAAAAGATTTTTAAAACAATTTGTCATTTAAATGCTGTTCCACAGCTCAGTGCCAGGGGCTTTATACCACTCTGGTGAATGTGTCACTGGGAATCGGGATCTTAAACTCATGTGCAGCTGCTCTAGAGTGTCCCATTCCTGAGAGAGAGAGAGAGAGAGAGAGAGAGAGAGAGAGAGAGAGAGAGATGCAGAGAGAGAGAGAGAGAGAGAGAGAGAGAGAGAGAGAGAGAGATGCAGAGAGAGAGAGAGAGAGAGAGAGAGAGAGAGATGCAGAGAGACAGAGTGAGAGAGAGAGAGAGTGAGAGAGAGTAAGAGAGAGAGAGAGAGAGAGAGAGAGAGAGAGAGAGACAGAGTGATGCAGAGAGAGAGAGAGAGAGAGAGAGAGACAGAGAGAGAGAGGTAAACAGAGAGAGAGGTGGTCTGAGGACATACTCCCAGATACTCTGTGGTCAGCAAGTTCTCTCCGACGAGCTCTTTATTCTGAGGCTGAAGAACTTCCTCTTTGTCCAGATCTGCCTCCATTACATCCTCCTGAATAATTAACATGAATAATTAACATGAATAATTAAAATAATAATCTTAATGCAGATAAGGTTTTAATATCATTCAGACATTTTAAAGCTTTAATTTCTTTAAGCTCTAACCACGAGGAAACAGCGTGTGCACTCATCTGCCCTGGCTTCATCACAGACAACACACGGTGAAGGCAGAGTGCAAAATGGACGTTCAACATTTAACGTTGATCCACAGGGTGAGTCGAAATCACAGGACACCTTTATATTTCAGAAATGAAAGGGGAAATGACCTCTGAATACTCCAAAGTTATCAACACAGAAAATTCTAAACTTTGTTGTTCATTACAGGCTCAACCAGACCCTAACTCCTCAGCGTCATCTTCAGTCAGAATAGAGGTAGTGCTGAGCAGTTAGGGTCTGGTCGAGCCAGTAATGAGCCTGTAATGAGCCTTAAATGAGAAAGTTTTGAACTTCCTGTGTTGATAACTTTTGAATCGCAAGAGCTGCTGCGAGTCTGATTGGGCCAATCGATGTCTGAGACAATTCTAGTCTTCTTCACCACATTCCCATTGAAAAAACTTGCCCTTGATCCAATATGGCGACTTTCAAGATGGTGGACATGTTCCAGACATAAGCTGTTTCTCAGCATGCGTTCTTGTGTATCCTTAAATTCTCATGTTCTTGGGAAACGTCATCAGTCACTTCCCAAGTTCGTTTAAAAGTCCACATCTGGTCAAGTACAGTTCAGATCCCCGGATGTGTACTTGCTCTGCCGTAATATCGAGGATGCACTGGTACGAGACTTCTGTAGACTGGAGAGAGTCAGATATCCCAGAATGCATTTCGCACCAACCTCAGTGCGAAGTCTTTTTCCCGGCACTGAGACGGTGATTCATCAAGTACGTCTGCATTCCAATTACAGAACGACCACAGCCTCCTCCCGTCCTCAGGAGTTTGTCGAACTCGCCGAATTTGTACCACCAAGTACGGCAGTTGGAACTTGATGTACTTTGTATTGAGAAACATTCATTCATTCATTATCTGTAACCGCTTATCCAATTCAGGGTCACAGTGGGTCCAGAGCCTACCTGGAATCATTGGGCGCAAGGCAGGGATACACCCTGGAGGGAGCGCCAGTCCTTCACAGGGCAACACACACACATTCATACCTACGGTCACTTTTGAGTCGCCAATCCACCTGCTAACGTGTGTTTTTGGACTGTGGGAGGAAACCGGAGCACCCGGAGGA
>NC_089815.1:29951637-29999137 GCF_029633855.1 Hoplias malabaricus | reverse complement strand
TGTGGTACACCATGCACCATGCTTTTTATTACAAAAATATTATAAATTCTTTACATTAGTAAACAGCCATTACACTGATGCCTAGCGTCTGGTATGTATCATAGACTCTGGGCTAAACCTGTTGTAAACATGGGCACCACTATGTGAGGCACCCGCTGTGTGGAGCATGAACTGGTCCGTCCACAGACACCAGAGCAGCTTGAGTCTCACGTGAGTTGCACTTTGTATAAAAATGTGAATAATTAATAAATAATCACCTCTTAGAAAAATGACAGACTGCTCCTTTAAAGGAGATGGAAATGTGGAGTGTTGTGTACCTTGTGTGCGAAGGCAGAGGTTCATGAGCAGAGCCACGGCGTATTCCAGAGTATAATCCGATAATGAATCTGAGTCCTGCAGCTCATCCACCAGCCAACTGATTAACCCCTGTCTGATCAGAGAGGACTGATGGAACCTCCTGAAAACAAACACACACACACACACACACACACACACACACACACACACACACACACACACACACACAGAGAGAGTAAAAAGCACATAGGATGATAAAATCCTTTGTTCAGTGCAGGTTCACATTAATGTGAGGATCTGGAGCCCACCAACCCACACACTGTGAAACAAGACCCCAGTCAGTTCTCTGTGCGCTGCCTGAGTCAGAAACACAGGATAAAACGAGTCGTTCTGATTCTGCTCCGCTTCTGACGTCAAGTGCAGAGACTTTAGAATGGCCCCGCCCCCTCGTCTGAGTCTGTCCAATCACAGCGCTGGACCCGTGTTTATGTGAGAGCACAAAGACGAGGTTAAACTCAGCAAAACAGACACAATGAGCGCGGAGAAATAAGAGCACTGAGTAAAAACGGAGAAGAAAGAGAACAGAGTGAAAACGGCTAAAAACCAGAGGTTCTGCTCCTCGCTCCTCACTGCTGTGCGCTCGGGGTCGGGGTGAACAGCGAGCGGCTCATTATCATTTAAAGGAACAGGTGCTGAAAGCGGGCGTTCTGAACAGGGGCTGTTTACACCGGGGGAGAACACTGCTGTGGGGCTCGTGGGGTTTGGACCAAAGCAGGTCACAGACGTTTCATTAAGAAACAGAACTGTGTTCCACTGTGGAGAAGAGGGAAACAAGACTTTAATTTTAATTAAAGTACTGAACATACAGATTATTTTAAGGTATAAGGTATATCCAAAGTGTCCAGGCCGTAATGTGAGTAGCCAGAAAGTGAAATGTTGTGGCTAGGGGCACTGGGCCTCAGGGAACGTCGACCACACACACTTTACAAATGTCTCCATGTTCAGGTGTTTATTTTCAACAGTTTGAGTCTACTTCCTTTGCTTTGGATTTAAAATGAACTGTAATTTACTTGAGGCTGAGTTTCTGCAGAGCTCCGAGGACGTTCTCTCTGGCGACAGAGTCCTTCTCCTCCGTCCGCAGACACTCCACCAGCAGCTTCAGCAGAGACGAGCACTGAGACAAATACGCACGGCCTGCAGAGAAAAACACAGGCTCAGAAACACAGTCAGGCCTTTATTCCTCTGTGAAACTCAGCTGATATCTCACACTTAAAGGAGCGGTCAGTTCTTTTCTGAATGTGTCAGAGATTATGGAATCTTCACAGGACAAACATCTGTCTGTTTGAGCTACCACAAATTCTGAGGAACTCTGAAACTCAGACCAGTGTTCCCCCTACACGGGGGAGTCGCTCTGTGGAGCATAAATGGTTAAATTCAGGGACAACAAAGAAATTAGGGGGTAAAAAAGTGACTAACAGCTCTGTCTGAAAAGTTGTTAACTGAAACTCATTGGTAAGAGGCTCCTAAAACGACTCTGCGTCAATGACAACACGTCCTTTTGAAACAATTTCGTTTGAAATGTAAAAATGTAAAATATTTCAGAGGAATCTGCATGCCACGCTGGAAGCAACATCATTCCACTCACCGTCGGAGAGCGAGGCAAAGGCATTGACGAGTCGAGCAGTGTACTGCCTCACGATATCATTCTTCGATTTAAGGAGATGGAGAAGAGACTTCTGTGGAAAAAACACTGGAGTTAAAGCCACTCAGACTTTCACCCACTTCACCAACACGACTCTCTTTCATTCTAACAGCAGATACACAGCTACAAATGATATCTTTGAAAGTGAAATCCTCTTTAGTTGATATATTCTTAAAATTCATAAAATTCTAAAGTGTTGCATATATTGAAAAGTGTTGATGGAGGTGAGTTTGGCGCTGAGCTCCATCCTCTTTTCTTTACTGACGCTGTGGGAGCGTTTGGGAACCGAGGAGACTCTGTGCTACAGGTTTCTAAGTGGAGTTCTCGCTCCACGGTCCGCGGTTACCGTCGTCTTATTCTCCTCTTCATGGCAACCACGCGAGACAGATCTGGTGAATTTGGGAAAATGGAACTGTAATAGTTTGAACTTTGCCCTTATAATAGTCATAAAAAGCCTGAAATATGAAGAGAATCCTTCCTTTATGAAGGGGACCCTATGACCCAGAAAACGAAGTGCACAGCACTGTGCTCTCACATATATTTCGGGAACATGGCATACAAGCTCAGGCAGAAAGGAATCTGAGAGCAGGGCTCAGAAACACTGCAGATGACTGACTTTCTGGAGGATGTATGAATGACTTTGGAGCTGTCATTATTTCCGCAGAAATTCAAACCAGATTCTGGAGGAAATCTGATCTTTTTGGGTGGATTCTCCATGAATTCCTGGCTGAACTCTAAGCTGCTGGTTTGCTCCTGTTTTCCGCCCCTGGAGCCAAAGATCTGTCACATGAACACACCTGTCCTCAGGTGAGAGGCACCTGGAGAAAGAGGTTTGACTTGTTTTTTTTGACTATGAACAGACTGCTTTTGTATCTTTGGCACAGACAGCACAGAGGGCAGCGCTGAGTTCTGACGGTTAGAGCAGCGTCCGTGCTCTGTGAACAGTAGGAGAACAATGGGACAGATGTTGATTTGAAGTGAACATCTAAACTGAAATGTAACTTTGCACTATTTCATTCAAACATTAACTTGATTTGAATAAACACAGAAAGAGCCCTGTGTGTTACAAGCAGTTTAACTGAGTGAAGAATCACAGACTTTCAGGTGAATTCAGTGTAAAAATGTCTTATTAAAAGTAGGAATGGTACTGAACAGTGTGTGTGAATATAAAACTGTACTGTAGAGGTGCAGGGGTCTAAGCATTGACCCCATCAGCAGTAGGTTGTTGGTTTGATGGAGTTACAGTGTCTGTCAGCTGATGTTCCAGATCTGGGCAGTGTGAGTTAAAGACGCTTCACACTGAGGAAAAAAGGCCGGTGTTCGTATTCAGCTCTGGTTCCACAAACAGGAAAGAAAAACGCAACACTGCTGCAGAATATCAGCAGCAGGGGGCGCTGGTGCTCCTGCACAGGACCAGGGAGAGGGAGGACCAAGGGAGGCTTCGTATCGGACGCATGCAGCGTGTGTTGAACACTGTCGAGGAGAGACGGCAGGGAAGCAACCAAAGACACGGATAAACACTCGGGAGGTGTTTGTACGGTGGAGAGAGCCCCTAAACACTGAGAGGCGTGAAAAGAGATGAGGAGGATGCTCTGGTCCTGCTTCGTAAGTGGGTAACAATGACATATTTCTGCTGTTTCACAGAAATGCCTGTAGGGGGCCAGAGTTTCTGCTCCAGAATCATATACAGCACCTTTAAGCTCTCCAGGGGTTTTCCGTTAGCAGCCGTTCGAAAAGAAGTGGTGGACTCACGTGTCTCTGAGGAGAGACTCACTGATGCGAGGGACTGGGAAAGACTAATTATTCGTCGACTGGCAGCTGGTGGAGTTCTAATGGAGAACCGAACTCTTGGAGAATAACTGTAAATAACCAGACACTTCTCACCTGTTTGGTGCTGCAGCAGATGAGCAGGTCATTGCTGATGAAGGCCTGCAGAACCGTGTCTCTCTGCTCCCCCTGAACAGAACGGGTCAGTCTCTAGAACCACACACACACACACACACACACACACACACACTGTATTATTTCCTCAGTGAAACTACCATTACACAGTGGTCTGTGCTTATCAATGCTTCATTAATTTATTCATTTTTGATTTGTATTCTATACTAAATCTATTTTAATCACAGCGCCCCCATATGGTGCATGAGGTAAAATGTCTGCATGAGTGGATGTAGAGCGCTCGTGTGAATGTTTTGGTGTTGTTGACTGTACCCAGCGAAGAGCCTGGAGCAACAGGGCCTTCAGTCTGTCCGATCCATTCATCAGATCACACTTCAGCTTCTCATAATCCAGAGAGGGCAACAGGGGGATGTCTCTAGGTGTCCTGAAGAGAGAGAGAGAGAGAGAGAGAGAGAGAGAGAGAGAGAGAGAGACAGACAGAGAGAGAGAGACAGAGAGAGAGAGGCAGATAGAAAGAGAGAGAGAGAGAGAGAGAGAAGCAGAGAGAGAGAGAGAGAGAGAGAGAGAGACAGAGAGAGAGAGAAAACAGTGAAGACATGAGGAAAATGGTCCACTTCTTAAAGGAAGAGCAACAGTGGGGAACTAAACGATGGACACCGCTGTTTGACCAGAAGACAACCATCATTTTAAAGTGCACTCCTTCATGGAGAGATGTCCTTCTCTGGAGCAGCTGCATATGAGCCTAATGTCATCAAACCCAAAGCCAAGTGTCAGTCAGAGGGCTGTAAATCTCCCCAGGACTGAGTGCTGTGGCAGTGGAACTGTGCTCTGGGGAGTGATGCAGCTCCATCCAGCAGATTTGGGATGAGTTGGAGTGGTTTTATTTTACATTTATTTTACATTTATCAGGATGAATGCAATCAAATCCTCATGCAGTAGTTCCACAATCAAGAAATAATCCTTCACAAAAGATGGCTGAATAATGAACATCCACAAAACTAGAATAGATTAGATCCAGTAGTGTTTCAAAGAGAATATAAGGTATTACAGTTTTACTCACTGTGCTGCAATAGATGCTCGTAGCATGGAGGAGGCCTACACACACACACACACACACACACACACACACACACACACACACAGAAATGTAAATCTATATTTGATATGTTTAGTAATAAATATATAAATTCATATATAAGTCCTTTGATCTTTGTTATTTGTAGAGAATGTATTATTACTGTTCCCTATAAGTGAAATAAATAAAGTTTTATATAAATGACTCTTTTATTATTGATGCTGTTACTAATAAATATATTTCTAAAATAAAAAATAAATAAATATTATTTTTTTTGAAGTGTGAAATTCCTTCTAAAGACTGTGAAAAGTGTTATGTTTTGATTCATAAATACTCACCCAGTTCACTTCGCTGTAAACAAATATTAGCACCCTACATTGACACCGATCAGCCAAAACACTACAGTTCTCTGGACACGGTCACGCCCTCGTCCTGTTCTCATCATGCCTGTTTTCCCTGCCATGTGCTATCTCTGCACATGGCTCTGTCTGTTGTTGTCCTTGTCTCCGCCCATTTCCGACTTTGTTCCGCCTCCTTGTCCGCTGTCCTCGTTATCTGTCTCAGGTGTGTCTCGTTTGTATGTAGTATTTAAGTTCCCGTGTGTCACTTCCTGGTATCGGTCGTTCGTTTTGTTTCCAAAGTCATGTTGTGTTGTTTTGCTAAGTTTCAAGTCCAAGTCGTGTTGCTTCTTTCTCGTTGATAGTCATGTCGCGTTGTTTCTTTCCCTCTCTAAGTCAAGTCGTTTTGTTTAAATTCCTAGTCTTGTTGTTTCCTCACTTCGTATCTGCGTCCGTTTGTGTTTGTTTTGTTTCTTTGTTTTATTATATTAAAGTATCTGTGTTCTAGCATGTGCGTCCGCCTCCGTCAGTCCGCCCCGTGAATCGTGACAGACACGGTGTGATTCTCGATCGGAGGACGTCTGTACGGTCAGTGGAGGTGATTCGGTTGTTCTAATGTTTTGGCTGATCGGTGGATATACAGCTACAGTTCGGGGTTAGCATGCTGCTCTGAGCGTAGGGTTAGGGCTCATGCAGAACCTGAAGTTTCAGATGGACATGTAGAGAGTGACCTCTGTGTTAATGGTGTTAATGAGTGAGGGTTTGGTTTCCTAAAACAAGGAAGGTAAAAAACTGAATAATGTATTAAAGAAAGAAACTCGGAGATTAAAAGACTTAAGAGTAAGTCAAGACATTAATTTTGCAGTGTTTTCTGATCATGGGCGGCACGGTGGAACAGCAGGTAGGTGTCACAGTCACACAGCTCCAGGGGCCTGGAGGTTGTGGGTTCGATTCCTGCTCTGGGTGACTGTCTGTGAGGAGTGTGGTGTGTTCTCCCTGTGTCTGCGTGGGTTTCCTCCGGGTGACTGTCTGTGAGGAGTGTGGTGTGTTCTCCCTGTGTCTGCGTGGGTTTCCTCCAGGTGACTGTCTGTGAGGAGTGTGGTGTATTCTCCCTGAGTCTGCGTGGGTGTCCTCCAGATGACTGTCTGTGAGGAGTGTGGTGTGTTCTGTGTGTCTGCGTGGGTTTCCTCTGGGTGACTGTCTGTGAGGAGTGTGGTGTGTTCTCTGTGTCTGCGTGGGTTTCCTCTGGGTGACTGTCTGTAAGGAGTGTGGTGTGTTCTCCCTGTGTCCGTGTGGGTTTCCTCTGGGTGACTGTCTGTGAGGAGTGTGGTGTGTTCTCCCTGTGTCTGCGTGGGTTTCCTTCGGGTGACTGTCTGTGAGGAGTGTGGTGTGTTCTCTGTGTCTGCGTGGGTTTCCTCTGGTGGACTGTCTGTAAGGAGTGTGGTGTGTTCTCCCTGTGTCCGTGTGGGTTTCCTCTGGGTGACTGTCTGTGAGGAGTGTGGTGTGTTCTCCCTGTGTCTGCGTGGGTTTCCTTCGGGTGACTGTCTGTGAGGAGTGTGGTGTGTTCTCTGTGTCTGCGTGGGTTTCCTCTGGGTGACTGTCTGTAAGGAGTGTGGTGTGTTCTCCCTGTGTCCGTGTGGGTTTCCTCCGGGTGACTGTCTGTGAGGAGTGTGGTGTGTTCTCCCTGTGTCTGCGTGGGTTTCCTTCGGGTGACTGTCTGTGAGGAGTGTGGTGTGTTCTCTGTGTCTGCGTGGGTTTCCTCTGGGTGACTGTCTGTGAGGAGTGTGGTGTGTTCTCCCTGTGTCTGCGTGGGTTTCCTCCAGGTGACTGTCTGTGAGGAGTGTGGTGTGTTCTCCCTGTGTCTGCGTGGGTTTCCTCTGGGTGACTGTCTGTGAGGAGTGTGGTGTGTTCTCCCTGTGTCTGCGTGGGTTTCCTCTGGGTGACTGTGAGGAGTGTGGTGTGTTCTCCCTGTGTCTGCGTGGGTTTCCTCCAGGTGCTCTGGTTTTCTCCAGGTGCTCTGGTTTTCTCCCACAGTTGGTAGGTGGATTGGCGACTCAAGTGTCCGTAGGTGTGAGTTTGTGTGTGTTGCCCGGTGAAGTACTGGCGCCCCCTCCAGGGTGTATTCCCGCCTTGCACCAAATGATTCCAGGTAGGCTCTGGAACCACCGTGACCCTGAACTGGATAAGGGGTTACAGATAATGAATGAATGATGTTTCCCAATCATTCTCAAACCACACATCAGTGAGTAAAGGAATCTGCTCTTTCCTCAGTTCAGTGAGAGCCGGTCGTTTTAGGTTTTTAAAGCAGGAATAAAACAGGACCTCCAGTCACCGCAGCAGTGCGGCAGAGACATTATCATTAAGAACCAAGCATCAGGAACCGATAGGAGTTTTCAGATCACAATTTACTTGTACTCGAGTTTATGAGACTCATTTTTCTAGTGTCCTGTCCATATTATGTTCCTTATGGTTTTACTGTAACACAGGTCCATTACTTTTGACCGATCTCGTCGGCCCGGCGAGGGGCGTTTGCTCTGGTCAGTGTGTGTTAACTGCAGTGATAGATCGTGGAGTAATTTAGCAGTTGGCGTTAGGTGGAATTTTAACGACGTGCTCTGGAGAGGAAAGCCTCGAGGCGGAGTGTTTCTCTTTTGTAATAAAGCAATGCTAGAAATCCTGTGGTTTGAACAGTGTTTATTCTGGTTATTTATTATAGGCATGACCGGAGTTAATCCGAGGGTGCAAACACACTCGAGTGGCGTAAATCTTGAGTGTTTGCCCTCCGTGTTTATCCTCCGTGTGCGTAAAGGTTTGTCTGGGAATAAAGAAGGTTTGAACAGGACTGAATTTAATCGTAGCTTTGTCAGTCCAAATGAGCAGCACCTAATAATAAACATGTGCAAATATTTGTCATTGTAAAATGTACGACTAAATGTGTGTTCTGCATTTAACCCGTCAGTGGCAGTGAACACACACACAATAGTGCACTAGGGGTTGTGAACACACACTCATCCCTGGCGCCCGGAGAGTGTTTGTGGGTTCAGTGCCTTGCTCAAGGGTCTCTCAGCTGTGGCTGTCACCGCCGGTCTTTGGGATTGAACCAGCAACCTTCTGGTACCAGGCCCGGTCTCTAACCATGAGGCTACGGCTGCCCAGACACTCAAGTGAATTTCTGACAAGTTATACATGTGGTGGCTGTTTATTTGTTTAATTAAATTTGATTCTACCTTCACAACCCTTATCCAGTTTACGGCGGCGGTGGGTCCGGAGCCTACCCGGAATCACTGGGCGCAAGGCGGGAACACACCCTGGAGGGGGCGCCAGTGCTTCACAGATCGACACACACTCACACATTCACTCACACCTACGGACAATTTCGAGTCGCCAATTCACCTACCAACGTGTGTTTTTTGGACTGTGGGAGGAAACCGGAGCACACCCACGCAGACACAGAGAGAACACACCAACTCCTCACAGACAGTCACCTGGAGGAAACCCACGCAGACACAGAGAGAACACACCAACTCCTCACAGACAGTCACCCGGAGCGGGAATCGAACCCACAACCTCCAGGTCCCTGGAGCTGTGTGACTGCGACACCTACCTGCTGCACCACCATGCCGTCCCTAAAGTAAACAATTAGAACTAAAAGAAGAGTAGTCTCTAAGTCTGTCTGAGCAAATATCATCAATCTTCAGGGACAGATATTAGGGCTAATATGATTCAACAGGGTAAAGTGCACATGGCCTGTGGGATTCAACAAACCATCTCCATCTACTTCAGACAAAAAGGATTTCTCTGTCTGAACATGGACATTCATCAGAAAATGAGGGGAAAACTAATAAAACGGGAGAATCCAGTGGAAACCAGTGGAGTTTTAACGACAGACAAATGCAGAGGAGTGAAAGAGACGAGCAAAGCAAAGGGAAATGAGAGAGAAAGAAGATATACACCAGAGACTTACATATCCATCATCATACGGAGTCATAGAGTAATATCCCTTCACACACACACACACACACACAAGAAGCAGAAGAAGTAGAAGTTGAGGAAACACAGCACTGATCACTCTGATCTATTTCACATCAGAGAATAATGTAATAACGTTCACAGCACACTTTTCTGAACCCGGGTGTGGCTCCGCCTCTTCTTCTGAAACACCTTTGACTGACGAGCTGAAAGTTATGAACGTGAAACAGCACGACAGCTACTACTCCTTTATAATTCAACATATATACAAACCCCCTTCATAGAAATGATAAATTCCCATATATAAAACTAAAATGAAACTAGTGTGTGTGTGTGTGTGTGTGTGTGTGTGTGTGTGTGTGTGTTACTCACTGTTCCTGGTCTGGTGAAATCGATGCTCTGAGCGACGCTCTGTCTCATCTGACCACTGAACAAACGCACACAAACTCCCTGAACATACTCAGGAGTAATCTGTAAATAAAACACAAACACACACACACCTGTTAAATCCCTGATAATGCTGGGAATAAAATGGAACCGGCGAGGACTCCCTCAGTCTTCCTCATTCACTGACTCACATTCATACGGTTAGTAACTGCACCACAGTGGGGTGTTATTTCTCACGTTTACAGCTTGCTCTACAAAGGGGGCGCTATTGTGCTATACATCAACATCGCGGTCAAACACACAGCTACACAATCAAATAAACAAACACACAAACAGCTGGAAGATGGTGCAGGAGAGTGATTTCTTGCCATTTTCCCTCGGACCGTGGCCTCGAGTGAGTCGACGAGTTCGGCCGTGACTCCGATCAGATTGTTGTAGTCCACCTTGATTTTATTGAACTTCCTCATGTAGCTGAAAGCTTTCTTCTCCGCTTCAGACAACTGCACACTCATCTGCTTCAGACTCTCTGTGGAGACCATATCAAACATATGACAGACTGTTATTTTACTCTTAGTACTGACCACAAGGATCACTCTCCCCCTGTGTAAACAGCACCTGTTCCTTTAAATGATAATGAGCCGCTCGCTGTTCACCCCGACCCCGAGCGCACAGCAGTGAGGAGCGAGGAGCAGAAGCTCTGGCTTTTAGACGTTTTCACTCTGTTCTCTTTCTTCTCCGTTTTTACTCTGTGCTCTTATTTCTTAGGGAGAGCACAGAAAACTGACTGGGGTCTTGTTTCAGTGTCTATGGCTTGGTGGGCTTCACAGTAATTCAAGTGAGTTCTTGAAAAGGTAGCCCCTTTAAAATGATGAATGATAAGGTTCTGACAGCATTGAGGAGAGATTTGGTGGATAAAACATCCCTGGGTTTAAAATGATTTATTTTACCAATGTGTAGTTTAATGTTTACACATTTAGGGGTGATTTTTTCGACAGGGATTAAGTCCTGGACTATATCCTATTGTCAGTGGAAAATCACAATTCAAAATGCTGTGTAAGCTCCAGGGACCTGGAGGGTGTGGGTTCGATTCCCGCTCTCCCTGTGTCTGTGTGGGTTTCCTCCGGGTGACTGTCTGTGAGGAGTGTGGTGTGTTCTCTCTGTGTCTGTGTGGGTTTCCTCCGGGTGACTGTCTGTGAGGAGTGTGGTGTGTTCTCTCTGTGTCTGTGTGGGTTTCCTCCGGGTGACTGTCTGTGAGGAGTGTGGTGTGTTCTCCTTGTGTCTTTGTGGGTTTCCTCCAGGTGACTGTCTGAGGAGTGTGGTGTGTTCTCCCTGTGTCAGCGTGGGTTTCCTCCGGGTGACTGTCTGAGGAGTGTGGTGTGTTCTCCCTGTGTCTGCGTGGGTTTCCTCCGGGTGACTGTCTGAGGAGTGTGGTGTGTTCTCCCTGTGTCTGCGTGGGTTTCCTCCGGGTGCTCCGGTTTCCTCCCACACTCCAAATACACAGGTTGGTAGGTGGATTGGAGAATCAAAGTGTCCGTAGGTGTGAGTATGTGAGTGAATATGTGTTGCCCTGTGAAGGACTGGCGCCCCCTGCAGGACCCATCGCCAACTGGATAAGGATTACAGACAATGAATAAATGAATGAAAATGCTGTGTAGTCCAGGACTAGGCTTAATCCCTGTCTGGAAAACCACCTCTCACTCCTTTCCCCATTTAAATCTCTTACAGCAAAAAAAATATGCAAAAATATCCCACATAATTAAAAACACAGAGTGAATAACGAGAGATCTTCACCTTTGTTGGTTCTCGCTGTATCTCTCTGTGGAGCTGATGTTAAGGGAAATGTGTCTCGGATTTTCTCACCGCTCATACTGTAGCTGAACACTGTTTACTGAGTGAAGTATTCAATCTTTTTAATGCAGTACACTCATCCAAACAGAAGAAGTTAATATTTGCTCTGGCTCAGAACACACTCAGAAATGTCAAGTGCCATCAGAACAAACATCATCCTCTTGACAGACAATAATTTAAAACAGATTTACACAAGTTTTACACTGCATTCATCAGAGCACACAGCACTGCAAACACACACACACACACTACTTCCAAGAGTGTAGACGCTCTGTGACTTTACCTACAAACAAACAAAGTTTGTATAATCTCCTCAGAAAAAGAGTGATCAATTGAAAAGCCACATGCTCAATGCCAAGTGTTAGACAGAATGGTGTAAAGCCAAGCATTGGTGTGTGGACCAGTGGAACTGTGTTCTCTGGAGTGATGGGGTTCCTCTGGTGTGTGGAACAGTGGAACTGTGTTCTCTGGAGTGATGGGGTTCCTCTGGTGTGTGGACCAGTGGAACTGTGTTCTCTGGAGTGATAGGGTTCCTCTGGTGTGTGGACCAGTGGAACTGTGTTCTCTGGAGTGATGGAGTTCCTCTGGTGTGTGGAACAGTGGAACTGTGTTCTCTGGAGTGATGGGGTTCCTCTGGTGTGTGGACCAGTGGAACTGTGTTCTCTGGAGTGATAGGGTTCCTCTGGTGTGTGGACCAGTGGAACTGTGTTCTCTGGAGTGATGGAGTTCCTCTGGTGTGTGGAACAGTGGAACTGTGTTCTCTGGAGCGATGGAGTTCCTCTGGTGTGTGGAACAGTGGAACTGTGTTCTCTGGAGCGATGGGGTTCCTCTGGTGTGTGGACCAGTGGAACTGTGTTCTCTGGAGTGATGGTGTTCCTCTGGTGTGTGGAACAGTGGAACTGTGTTCTCTGGAGCGATGGAGTTCCTCTGGTGTGTGGAACAGTGGAACTGTGTTCTCTGGAGTGATGGAGTTCCTCTGGTGTGTGGAACAGTGGAACTGTGTTCTCTGGAGTGATGGTGTTCCTCTGGTGTGTGGAACAGTGGAACTGTGTTCTCTGGAGCGATGGAGTTCCTCTGGTGTGTGGAACAGTGGAACTGTGTTCTCTGGAGCGATGGGGTTCCTCTGGTGTGTGGACCAGTGGAACTGTGTTCTCTGGAGTGATGGGGTTCCTCTGGTGTGTGGAACAGTGGAACTGTGTTCTCTGGAGCGATGGGGTTCCTCTGGTGTGTGGAACAGTGGAACTGTGTTCTCTGGAGTGATGGGGTTCCTCTGGTGTGTGGAACAGTGGAACTGTGTTCTCTGGAGCGATGGAGTTCCTCTGGTGTGTGGAACAGTGGAACTGTGTTCTCTGGAGTGATGGGGTTCCTCTGGTGTGTGGAACAGTGGAACTGTGTTCTCTCGAGCGATGGGGTTCCTCTGGTGTGTGGAACAGTGGAACTGTGTTCTCTGGAGCGATGGGGTTCCTCTGGTGTGTGGAACAGTGGAACTGTGTTCTCTGGAGCGATGGGGTCTTCGGTGGTGGATTGGTGAGACTCACTGTTTGTCCTGCTTCACTGGGAGCTGGTTTAGAGCTGAAACCATAATAAAAGCCTGAGTTAAAGTGAAAGTTAAAGGATACGTATAAAGTGAGGAGTCTCGGAGCGGATGAAGCTTTCAGAATCGAAGTCAAGAGCTTCTCAAGTCTTCTCCTTAAATCTGGAGCCCAGGAGTCCTGAAAACAAACCAAAAAACACACAAAAACCACATTAATACCCACACTCTGAGTCCTAAAACTATCATTTTCAGTCTACATTAAATACACTGCTGTATCTCAGCCTGTGGTGTCTGTAGCATGTGGAAGACCATCTGAAGTCTATCGTTAAAACAGCAATACTCATTATAAAGTGCTTGTTTTAACTATTGTTCCAGTGAAAGTGTCTGCGGTGACACATTGAGAAGAGAATCTGTAAAACAGCTGCAGGCTTCCTTCAACATGGATCTACTCAAACGTGGAAGAGGAATAAACTCAGCACCTGAAACAGCTCCTGAAAGGAGGGATGAGCCGCGGGGTTGGGAACAAAAGGCAAGGCGTAAAACGGCAGGAACTCGGTGGTCTGACTCAGAGCGGACCCTCTGGTTTCCAGGTAGTGTTTAAAATGACAGATCCTTTCATCAAAGTCAGCTTTGTCCTTTAAAACAAACACCAATGTCAGCAAAGACTTTCATTTACTGATTTACACATACACAGGCAGTCAGTGGCCTCTCTCATTATAACTGACAGGACACTCGGGACAGGACTGCAGTCTGTAGTTTTAGAACTACCCTTGTGTGACAGAGAGTGAGTGCAGAAGCAGGACAATGGTTTTAATATTATGGCTGATCTGTGTGGAAGTTGTATAGCTCAGTGAGGACATCTGCTGGGGAGAGAAGGCAATACAGTCTAATAGTCATTCATTCATTGTCTGTAACCCTTCTCCAGTTCAGGGTGGCGATGGGTCCTGGAGGGGGCGCCAGTCCTTCACAGGGCGACACACACTCACTCACACGGACACTTTTGAGTCTCCAATCCACCTACCAACATGTGTTTTTGGAGCGTGGGAGGAAACCGAGCCGGACTCGAACCCACAACCTTCAGGACCCTGGAGCTGTGACAGAGACACGACCTGCTGCTCCACCGTGACGCCCACAGTCTATATATTTGATTTTATCTGATTTTATCTGGGTCCTGGAGGTTGTGGGTTCGATTCCCACTCTGTGTGACTGTCTGTGAGGAGTGTGGTGTGTTCTCTCTGTGTCTGCGTGGGTTTCCTCCGGGTGCTCCGGTTTCCTCCCACAGTCCAAAAACACACGTTGGTAGGTGGATTGGTGACTCAAAAGTGTCCGTAGGTGTGAGTGAATGTGTGTGTGTCTGTGTTGCCCTGTGAAGGACTGGCGCCCCCTCCAGGGTGTGTTCCTGCCTTGCGCCCAATGATTCCAGGTAGGCTCTGGACCCACCGCGACCCTGAACTGGATAAGGGTTACAGATAATGAATGAATGAATGAATGATTGGCTGAGCCACGTGTTGTGTGCGCTGTAATTCACAGGATTGTAAACATCAACTTATTGCTCGTCATCAAACAGTACTCCATTGTCACTGCAGGTTATGTATGAAATACCTGAGTCTTAAAGCCTTTTAAAAATCACATCATAAAACTCTCGTTACCAGTCTTCCAAAGGAGTTCTTGAGTGGAAAAATCACAAAGTGAATGTTTAAATAAAATTCCAGTTTCTGGACGGCGAGGTCAGTGTCCCGAATCTCCGCTGGAACGTGTTCTGCCCACAGCTCGAAGAACACCTTCACATCTCCGTCATCAAACGAAGTGATCAGGTCTTTCTGCAGAAACAACACACACACGTCACTGAGAACCTCAACACCCTCCTCTACACAGAACACACTTCTGCACGTTTAAACACACAGTCAGTGTTTATTACGCTGGACATAACAAACCAGATAACAGCAATACACCATCAAACGTGACCTGGGCAATATCTATACCACAAATTATATTTTATATTCTCATATAAATAATATAGAAATAAATATAAATTCACCGCGACCCTGAAATGGAGAAGCGGAAAAGAAAATGTATGTATGTAAATATAAATTATGTACTAAAACTTACAGCAAATTTTACTGAGGCAGAGCAGCACAGTAAAATTTACCCTCTGAAATTAATCATCCAGAGCAATGCACACACACACACATACACAATCTCATACACACACACACACACACACACATACAATCTCACACACAAACACAAAAACACAAACTCACACACACACACACACATACACAATCTCATACACACACACACACACACACACATACAATCTCACACACAAACACAAAAACACAAACTCACACACACACATACACAATCTCATACACACACACACACACACACACATACAATCTCACACACAAACACAAAAACACAAACTCACACACACACACACACATACACAATCTCATACACACACACACACATACAATCTCACACACACACACACAAACACAAAAACACAAACTCACACACACACACACACACTCTCACACACACACACACACACAATCTCACACACAAACACAAAAACACAAACTCACACACACACACACACACACAAAATCTCACACACACACACAAAATCTCACACACACACACAATCTCACACACACACACACACACACATACAATCTCACACACACACACAAACTCACACACACACACACACATACAATCTCACACACACACACAATCTCACACACAAACAAACACACAAACCCACACACACACACACAATCTCACACACACACACAAACTCACACACACACACTCTCACACAAAAACACAAACTCACACACACACAATCTCACACACACACAAACTCACACACTCACAAAAACAAACACACAATCTTACACACACACACAATCTCACACACACACACTCTCACACACAAACAAACACACAAACTCACACACAAACACACACACACACACACAAACTCAAACACACACACACAAACTCAAACACACACACACAAACTCAAACACACACACACACACACACACACACACACTCTCACACACACACAAAACTCACACACACACACAAAACTCACACACACACACAAAACTCACACACAAACCTCACTCACAAAACTGACAGCCTCTGTCAGTGTAAAGTACAGTGTTCTAAGGTCATTGTAAACATAGCCTCAGCGCTGACTGATGAATCCTACCTGAATGATTAAGAGTTTGGGGTCTGTGGGTGGGCTGCTCGGAGTTGAGGGGACAAGTTTCCCTTTGCTCTTGCATTCCTTCTCAAACGTCTTCACCGTCCCGTCCAATTCACAGAACCTCAGATACTGAATATTATCAACATTAACAATTAAATACTCAGAAAAACACAGTGATGGAGAGAGTTGTGATTCTAGAGAAACTTCCAGAGTCAGAGCAGTGGACAGTGGAGGTGAATGGAGCCAGACGTCCTCCTCTAAAAGCCCCTCACAGAAAGTGAGGACAGTGGACGGTGGGGGACAGTAGACAGTGGGGGACAGTAGACGGTGGGGGACAGTAGACAGTGGGGGACAGTAGACGGTGGGAGACAGTAGACGGTGGGGGACACAGGGCTGGTGTCTGAGTGTAGTGTGGAGAAGGGGGTGGTGTTTAAACCCAGTCCTGGTGGAGAGGGACCTACAGGACGCTGTGAGGGACACACACTGATAGAGTCCTCCATACACAGCTCTGTAGACAGTGGAGACGCTGCTGAAGGTGGAGAGGGAATAAATGCTGAGTGTTTGTTGGAGACATGGAGACGTCTGGTTCCATTCACCTCCACTGGAGAGAAATCTGGGTTCACAAGTTTCTCTACAAACTTCTACTTAACTCCAGAACACCTTCAGTTACACTTCACTGGGGGACACTGACCTCTTTTATCATCAGGAGCAGATCTGCTTCATTTGCCAATATGTCCCCCATCTCAAATCCCCCAGACTTTTTGGAATTCATATATCCACAATCTGCTTAAAAGAGAGAGAGAGAGAGAGAGAGAGAGAGAGAGAGAGATAATCATTAAACAGTTCAACAATCAAAACACAAAGGCCAAGAGATTATGTTCTCTTGAAATAACATGTGTTCTCCGGTAGTGGATCAGACACAGCAGTGCTGCTGGAGTTTTTAAACCCTGTGTCCACTCTCTGTCCACTCTGTGAGACACTCCTCCCTCGTTGGTCCACCTTGTAGATGTAGAGTCAGAGACAGTAGCTCATCTGTCGCTGCACAGTGTGTGTCGCCCGCCCTCTAGTCCTTCATCAGTGACACAGGACGCTGTCGGCTGGATGTTTTTGGTCGGTGGACTGTTCTCAGTCCAGACACTGAGGGGTTTAAAAACTCCAGCAGCACTGCTGTGTCTGATCCACTCTACACCAGCACAACACACACTAACACACCACCACCACGTCTAATAGTTTAGGTTCAATGCTTTCTTGGAAATGACACATTAAACTCTGCTTTAATATTTAAACAGCAGGATTAAAACAGTCAAATGCAGCCTTTTATTAAAGTAAGTTTTTAAAAACAGACAGTGTACGTTTTCCAGACTGTGGCCTCGATGACTGATGCCAACATTAGTCTGATTTCTTCATAAAATTACCAAGTTGCTGCTCGAATTTTCCGGTCCACCTTAAAAGGTCTAACGGTCCCTCTAAATATCACAGTATTTAAGGTGGAACAGTGAACTCTAGATACGTGTCTTGAATCGAGTCAGAAAACACTCACTCTTAATTCACAAACTCGAGCCTTTGAGAGTGATTTAAGACTTCGAATGTTTACCAAAGAGAATTTAAATGCTGTTTATGTCGCGAACACGGTTTTTTTGCTGTTGTTTACAATCAAGGTGTAAGTAAAAACATTAAACGCGTTAATAAAGACACTCACCTTAGTCAGAAACACCCTGCACTGAGACATAAAATACCCCTCGACATGTCGGCGACTGCAACGGAGCTCTTTTACAGAAACCGCAGAGATAACACCTTTAAAAAACGCAGAGCTTTAGATTACGGTTTGTTTCTCGAAGCCTAGCTTTGCACTGGAGCCCGAGAGCCGCGGCTGGTTTCCATAGGAACTGCGTTGCTTGGTAACTAAAGTCGGAAAGTGAACGGTGTTGTCGTAAATGTGTGTAGTTTTAAGGTGTTGGTTTGTAGTCCAATGAAAATAAACGGTTTTAATGGTCGTTTAAAAATATATATATATAAATAATCATAATGCCAATAGATAAAAATAAATATTTTGTGAATGTGAAAGGAGAGATTAAATCTATTTAAAAACACGTATTTTTTTACAAAAAAAAAAAGAAAAAAAAAGAAAAAAAAGGGAAGCCGTAAAACGTCATCAGACGCGTGTTGTGTTTGAATATGGTGTGGTAACGTAACGTAATGTAAATTTAACCGTTACACGTAAACTTATAACATTTAATCACAATCTTTATTATTTTTTATCGCAGTATTTAAAGCAGCTCTCTTTTGGAGACTAGCGCGGAAGAGTTGTGACAAGTAAGTGACCCCGAGACAGGACTTTTATTATTTATTCACTGCAGAAGCTAAGAATGCTAACATGTGTGCTAGTGCTATATGTTTTAGAAAGATTTTACAGTTATTCTCAATAACAAACGGGTTGTGGTTAAAGTGAGAGATTAAATAAAGGCAGGGGGCGAGGAGAACCCTTTCTGTCTGTGGGGAAGGTTTAATGTTGATTCATTTCCAAATTGTTTCATTAAATCAGCGGCTAACGCTACTGTAGATCTTTCATTATTTTTGCACTTGTTGGAAAAAATACATTTTTAATCTTTGATCTCCAGGAGATTTTATTTTCTAAAAGCTGCTGATTTTTTCCCCTGAATTGTAAAGAAAATGTGAATGTTAAAAGACATTATTTTTACCGCTGGTTATTAGAATATTAAGTGGAACTTAAATGCTGCAGTAAAGTAAAATCTGATCTGAACTGGGGGTGTTCCACAAAGGAGGATTTTGTCCGGGTGTTAGTCAGAGAACTTAAACCCAACGTCTGAGGACCGTTCAGTGTTGTGGACGTTTTTTTTTTGATGTTTCATATTAAGTGTTTAATTTGTTTTGTTTCAGAGTAGTTTCTGCCTGAGTCACTTTGCTGGAGAGGAAGCCAGGGTCGTGCAGAAATGGCTGGGATTCTGTTTGAGGACATCTTTGATGTGAAAGACATTGATCCGGACGGAAAGAAATTTGACAGAGGTGATCACACTGCAGTCCCTTATTTACTTAATTTACCACATTTGTGTGTTTTCCAAAAGAACTTGAGTATAACACAAACCCTGTTTTCAACAATCCCTGAGAAAATCACCAAACAGAAATGAGACACAGAACCAGGCTGTTTAATAAGAGCAAGATTAACACTATCATTACAAAGTTAAATATTTAAGACCGTTTGCACATCATTTCACTTGAGATACATCGCTCTACATCACTCACGCAGTTAATTCCGTGTTCTAAATCATAATAATAACGTTATCACCACCTGCTGTAGACGTTTCTCCTGTCCTCTGTTCTCCCGCAGTGTCTCGGCTTCACTGCGAGAGCGAGTCCTTTAAGATGGACCTGATCCTGGACGTCAATATTCAGATTTATCCTGTCGACCTCGGTATGTTTCTGTGCTCAGTGTGTGGTGGATTTTTACTGCGTTACAGCTGTTTTGCGTGAGAATTAAGACAGAAAAGCATGTATCTGATTGTCTTTCTCTGTGTTAGGAGATAAATTCAGGTTAGTAATAGCCAGCACTCTGTATGAAGACGGAACGCCAGACGATGGAGAGTACAACCCTCAAGACGACAGACCGTCCAGGTGAAGCCCACCTCATCTATTATTAACACATCTATATTAACATAATGAAGAAGTGAACATGGTCAACGTGTATCTAGTGAATCTAAGAACGAGTTTCTCACCTCTCAGGGCGGATCAGTTTGATTATGTGATGTACGGGAAGACGTATAAAATCGAAGGAGATGAGACCTCCACAGAAGCGGCGACACGACTGTGAGTGTGATTCACAAATCATTGCCATGGATAAAAACAACGGGATATCAGAGGCGTGTACTGAACAAATACACTTAGACCCAGTTCACGCCTGCGTTACCCTCTGGTCCTTAGTGTCCATGATGTACGAGTGTGAATGGGGTACAGTGCGTTTTTAAGGACACGCTGTGTTCCGATCACTCGAACCACATTCGGAGGGGGTCAGAGCCACATTATTCCAGCTGTGTGACCATCAAAGACATCAATAACCAAGGTCACTAACTCAGCCTGGGGTTTACTAATAAACTATTTTACTAAGCTGTATTTATAGGGGATGTGTGTGTTTCAGAACACACTAGTTTTTCTAGTTCCAGGATTCGCACTCGTTAGCTCCATGGTAATACCTGCTTTTATACCCGAGTGTTCCACTGCAGTGAGCCACGGAGTTTGAAACCCTTGAGTAATGCATGTTTTTTCTCCACAGTTCTGCGTACATTTCCTACGGTGGTCTTCTCATGCGGCTCCAGGGGGACGCCAACAACCTCCACGGCTTCGAGGTGGACTCCAGGGTTTATTTACTGATGAAGAAGCTGGCGTTCTGAGGGAACTGACCGTGTTTAGTTTGAGTAGATGCTGATTGTGTAAATAAACGTGCTTTTATATGTGTTGGTCTTTACTTTGTATTTTTTCTGGGTTTTAAAGTTCCTTTAAATCGTTTAAAAATGGAGCTCCACCCTGTGAGCTGTTAACGACGTGATGGAGAGGGTTTAGTCTGAAGTGAAAGGGCCTGGTTCTCGGACAGTGCTGACCTCGGGATTCAGACGTCTGCTGCAGTGCAGAATGAAATGGAATTTAAAGTGAGTGAAAGTTGCAGTGTGAGCAGAAACCTGCACAATGTCCCTGCTGTGGTCTTAATGAGGGTCACAGGACGAAGTGGTCATCGCTGTTTGGGACGAGGGGGGAAAGGTTTAAATGTTTAACCCTCTGTGGTCAGAAGTGGTGGATAAATACAGACACATATTTAGAGATAATTTCCCATGTTCACGTTTATGTTCAAATGAAGGTTAGCAGCAGTTTCTAGGAATGCGTCTAGAGACAGACTTCAATAAAAAGAGTTTAGAAGAATACAAACTGAGAGAAGGACTGGAGAATGAGAGTGTGTGTGTGATCAAACGAGAAAAGAATGAAGCGGGAGACGGAGAGAATCTGGGAGAGGAGGAGGAGAGGGGAGGAGTAAATGAGCAACGACAGAGAGACACCGGAAGAGTTTCCACTCACCTGCAGTGTGTTTTTACTGCAGTCTCTCTCTCTCTCTCTCTCTCTCTCTCTCTCATTCTGTCTGTCTGTCTGTGTGTGTGTGTGTGTGGAGGAGTTTCTCATGAAGCTGTTGCGGTGTTTCGGTGCCTGCGGAATTGTGTCAGAAGAACGGAGCTGAGATTTAACACACGCGCGCGCGCGCACACACACAGACGCACACATATGGCAATGCCAGTTTGTTAGTGTTTAGAGCAGAGATGGACGTCCAGCGCAGGAGGAAACTGACTTTCTTTAGCATCGGACTTATTTTCTCACTGAGCGGAGTAGAGTACGGTGAGTCTCCTCTGATCAGTGATCTATAACTGTTACTCCCCTCTGATCAGTGATCTATAACTGTTACCCTCCTCTGATCAGTGATCTATAACTGTTTACACTCTCTTCTGATCAGTGATCTATAACTGTTACACTCTCCTCTGATCAGTGATCTATAACTGTTACTCTCCTCTGATCAGTGATCTATAACTGTTACTCTCCTCTAATCAGTGATCTATAACTGTTTACACTCTCCTCTGATCAGTGATCTATAACTGTTTACACTCTTCTCTAATCAGTGATCTATAACTGTTACTCTCCTCTAATCAGTGATCTATAACTGTTTACTCTCTCCTCTGGTCAGTGATCTATAACTGTTTACACTCTCCTCTGATCAGTGATCTATAACTGTTTACACTCTCCTCTGATCAGTGATCTATAACTGTTTACGCTCTCCTCTGATCAGTGATCTATAACTGTTACTCTCCTCTGATCAGTGATCTATAACTGTTACACTCTCCTCTGATCAGTGATCTATAACTGTTTACACTCTCCTCTGATCAGTGATCTATAACTGTTTACACTCTCTTCTGATCAGTGATCTATAACTGTTTACACTCTCCTCTGATCAGTGATCTATAACTGTTACTCTCTCCTCTGATCAGTGATCTATAACTGTTTACACTCTCTTCTGATCAGTGATGTATAACTGTTTACACTCTCCTCTGATCAGTGATCTATAACTGTTTACACTCTCCTCTGATCAGTGATCTATAATTGTTACTCTCCTCTGATCAGTGATCTATAACTGTTACACTCTCCTCTGATCAGTGATCTATAACTGTTACTCTCCTCTGATCAGTGATCTATAACTGTTTACGCTCTCCTCTGATCAGTGATCTATAACTGTTACTCTCCTCTGATCAGTGATCTTTAACTACTCTCTTCTGATCAGTGATCTATAACTGTTACCCTCCTCTGATCAGTGATCTATAACTGTTACTCTCCTCTGATCAGTGATCTATAACTGTTACTCTCCTCTGATCAGTGATCTATAACTGTTACTCTCCTCTGATCAGTGATCTATAACTACTCTCTTCTGATCAGTGATCTATAACTGTTACCCTCCTCTGATCAGTGATCTATAACTGTTTACACTCTCCTCTCCTCAGTGATCTATAACTGTTTACACTCTCCTCTGATCAGTGATCTATAACTGTTACTCTCCTCTGATCAGTGATCTATAACTGTTTACACTCTCCTCTGATCAGTGATCTATAACTGTTTACACTCTCCTCTGATCAGTGATCTATAACTGTTACTCTCCTCTGATCAGTGATCTATAACTGTTTACACTCTCTTCTGATCAGTGATCTATAACTGTTTACACTCTCCTCTGATCAGTGATCTATAACTGTTACACTCTCCTCTGATCAGTGATCTATAACTGTTACTCTCCTCTAATCAATGATCTATAACTGTTACTCTCCTCTGATCAGTGATCTATAACTGTTACTCTCTCCTCTGATCAGTGATCTATAACTGTTACTCTCTTCTGATCAGTGATCTATAACTGTTTACACTCTCCTTTGATCAGTGATCTATAACTGTTTACACTCTCTTCTGATCAGTGATCTATAACTGTTTACACTCTCCTCTGATCAGTGATCTATAACTGTTTACACTCTCCTCTGATCAGTGATCTATAACTGTTACTCTCCTCTGATCAGTGATCTATAACTGTTTACACTCTCCTCTGATCAGTGATCTATAACTGTTTACACTCTCCTCTGATCAGTGATCTATAACTGTTACCCTCCTCTGATCAGTGATCTATAACTGTTTACACTCTCCTCTGATCAGTGATCTATAACTGTTTACACTCTCTTCTGATCAGTGATCTATAACTGTTTACACTCTCCTCTGATCAGTGATCTATAACTGTTACTCTCTCCTCTGATCAGTGATCTATAACTGTTTACACTCTCTTCTGATCAGTGATGTATAACTGTTTACACTCTCCTCTGATCAGTGATCTATAACTGTTTACACTCTCCTCTGATCAGTGATCTATAATTGTTACTCTCCTCTGATCAGTGATCTATAACTGTTACACTCTCCTCTGATCAGTGATCTATAACTGTTACTCTCCTCTGATCAGTGATCTATAACTGTTTACGCTCTCCTCTGATCAGTGATCTATAACAGTTACTCTCCTCTGATCAGTGATCTATAACTGTTTACACTCTCCTCTGATCAGTGATCTATAACTGTTACTCTTCTCTGATCAGTGATCTATAACTGTTACTCTCTTCTGATCAGTGATCTATAACTGTTTACACTCTCCTTTGATCAGTGATCTATAACTGTTTACACTCTCTTCTGATCAGTGATCTATAACTGTTACTCTCCTCTGATCAGTGATCTATAACAGTTACTCTCTTCTGATCAGTGATCTATAACTGTTACTCTTCTCTGATCAGTGATCTATAACTGTTTACACTCTCCTCTGATCAGTGATCTATAACTGTTACTCTCTCCTCTGATCAGTGATCTATAACTGTTACTCTCTTCTGATCAGTGATCTATAACTGTTTACACTCTCCTTTGATCAGTGATCTATAACTGTTTACACTCTCTTCTGATCAGTGATCTATAACTGTTACTCTCCTCTGATCAGTGATCTATAACTGTTTACACTCTCCTCTGATCAGTGATCTATAACTGTTACTCTCCTCTGATCAGTGATCTATAACTGTTTACACTCTCTTCTGATCAGTGATCTATAACTGTTACTCTCTCCTCTGATCAGTGGTCTATAACTGTGTTCAGTATTCAGTCCTCAGCATTCTGTGTTGAGTATTCAGTACTCAGCATTCTGGTTGAGTGTTCAGTACTCAGTATTCTGTGTTGAGTATTCAGTACTCAGTATTCTGTGTTCAGTATTCAGTACTCAGAATTCTGTGTTGAGTATTCAGTACTCAGCATTCTGGTTGAGTGTTCAGTACTCAGTATTCTGTGTTCAGTATTCAGTACTCAGAATTATGTGTTGAGTATTCAGTACTCAGCATTCTGGTTGAGTGTTTAGTACTCAGTATTCTGTGTTGAGTATTCAGTACTCAGTATTCAGTGTTCAATACTCAGTATTCTGTGTTGAGTATTCAGTACTCAGTATTCTGTGTTGAGTATTCAGTACTCTGATTCTGGTTGAGTGTTCAATATTCAGAGGTCTGAGAGTTGTAAAAAAGAAAGAAAAGCTTGAAGAGTTTCAAAACTCTTCAGTGAAAACGTCAAGTCATTGACGTCATTTTCCTCTGAAGTTGTGTCACAGTTCTGTGGAGTCAGGAATTAGAGCGATGTTCTCTGACTGTTGCAGAATGTTCTAGAAGAAAATAAAGGTTTTAATAAAGAGTCAATTATTATTATTATTATTATTATTATTATTATTATTATAGAAACTACCTGTTTAAAAAGAAATGTAATATTAGATTGATATTGTTATTAATTCTCAGTTCTTTTACATTGTGTTTTTTTTTACAGAGCAAAGAAAATAATAATAATAATAAAAAGTAGGTTAACATCCCTCCGTTCACAAGCGTTTAAATTCCTCATAAATTGAATTATTGAAAATATTCTGCTTTCCACTGTTGCACTGTTCCATTCTGCTGTTCTGTTCTCATTGTTCAGTACCCAGTTTTCAGTTTCACTATCCTGTATTCAGTATTCAGTTCCCGTTATTAAGTATTCAATACAAGGATTCTGTGTTCAGTGTTTAGTGTTCGGTATTCAGTACAAGGTGCTCTGTGTTCAGTGTTTAGTGTTCAGTATTCCGTACAATGATTCTGTGTTCAGTGTTTAGTTTTCAGTATTCAGTACAAGGTGTTCTGTGTTCAGTGTTCAGTATTCAGTACAATGATTCTGTGTTTAGTGATTAGTTTTCAGTATTCAGTACAAGGTGTTCTGTGTTCAGTGTTCAGTATTCAGTACAATGATTCTGTGTTCAGTGATTAGTTTTCAGTATTCAGTACAAGGTGTTCTGTGTTCAGTGTTCAGTATTCAGTACAATGATTCTGTGTTCAGTGATTAGTTTTCAGTATTCAGTACAAGGTGTTCTGTTTTCAGTGTTTAGTGTTCAGTATTCAGTACAAGGTGCTCTGTGTTCAGTGTTTAATGTTAAGTATTCAGTACAAGGTGTTCTGTTTTCAGTGTTTAGTGTTCAGTATTCAGTACAAGGAGTTCTGTGTTTAGTAATTAGTGTTCAGTATTCAGTACAAGGAGTTATGTGATCAGTGATTAGTGCTCAGTATTCAGTACAAGGTGCTCTGTGCTCAGTGTTTAGTGTTCAGTATTCAGTTCCTGGTATTCAGTACAAGGATTCTGTGTTCAGTGTTTTGTGTTCAGTATTCAGTACGCAGTATTCAGTATTCAGTACCTAGTATTCAGTATTTAGTACACAGTATTCAGTACCTAGTATTCAGTATTTAATACGCAGTATTCAGTATTCAGTACCTATTATTCAGTATTTAATACGCAGTATTCAGTACCTAGTATTCAGTATTTAGTACCTAGTATTCAGTATTTAGTACGCAGTATTCAGTATTCAGTACCTAGTATTCAGTATTTAATACGCAATATTCAGTACCAGGCTTTCTGTGTTTAGTGTTCAGTATTCAGTTTTCTATGTTGAGTATTCAGTACTCAGTTTTCTATGTTGAGTATTCAGTACTCAGTATTCTGTATTCAGTACTCAGTATTCTGTGTTGAGTATTCAGTACTCAGTATTCTGTGTTGAGTATTCAGTACTCAGTATTCTGTGTTGAGTATTCAATATTCAGTATTCTGTGTTGAGTATTCAGTACTCAGTATTCTGTGTTGAGTATTCAGTACTCAGTTTTATGTGTTGAGTATTCAGTACTCAGTATTCTGTGTTGAGTATTCAGTACTCAGTATTCTGTATTCAGTATTCAGTACTCAGTATTCTGTGTTGAGTATTCAGTACTCAGTATTCTGTGTTGAGTATTCAGTACTCAGTATTCTGTGTTGAGTATTCAATATTCAGAGGTCTGAGAGTTGTAAAAAAGAAAGAAAAGCTTGAAGAGTTTCAAAACTCTTCAGTGAAAACGTCAAGTCATTGATGTCATTTTCCTCTGAAGTTGTGTCACGGTTCTGTGGAGAGAGTCAGGAATTAGAGCGATGTTCTCTGACTGTTGCAGAATGTTCTAGAAGAAAATAAAGGTTTTAATAAAGAGTCAAAGCTGCACACAAGGAAAAAGGAAAGATTAATCAGGAATCCTGCCGCTCTGACACCAGCCTCGATGCTCCAGTGTTTAACTAAAGACATGTTTTCTCTTCTCTCCTCCTTTTCTCAAATCCTCTCCTCCTTCCCTCCTCTGTCTTCTCCTCTACTGCCCTCTCCTCTTTCCTCCTTCTCTTCTGTCCTCCTCACCTCTCTCCCCCTCTCATTTACTCCTCTCCTCTCTTCCTCTCCCCCTCTCTGCTCCTCTCCTCTCTCTTCTCTCCCTCTCTCTCCTCTCCCCTCCCTCTCTCTCCTCTCCTCTCCCCCTCTCTGCTCCTCTCCTCTCCCCTCCCTCTCTCTCCTCTCCTCTCCCCCTCTCTGCTCCTCTCCTCTCCCCTCCCTCTCTCTCCTCTCCTCCACTCTGCTCCTCTCCTCTCTCTTCTCCCCCTCCGCTCCTGTCCTCTCCCCCTCTCTGCTCCTCTGCCCTCCCTCTCTCTACTCTCCTCTCCTCCACTCTGCTCCTCTCCTCTCCCTCTCTCTCCTCTCCTCTCCTCCACTCTGCTCCTCTCCTCTCCCTCTCTCTCCTCTCCTCTCCTCCACTCTGCTCCTCTCCTCTCCCCCTCTCTGCTCCCTCTCCTCCTCTCTGCTCCTCTCCCCTCCCTCTCTCACCTCTCCTCTCCTCCACTCTGCTCCTCTCCTCTCCCCCTCTCTGCTCCCTCTCCTCCTCTCTGCTCCTCTCCCCTCCCTCTCTCACCTCTCCTCTCCTCTCCTCCACTCTGCTCCTCTCCTCTCCCCCTCTCTGCTCCCTCTCCTCCTCTCTGCTCCTCTCCCCTCCCTCTCTCACCTCTCCTCTCCTCTCCTCCACTCTGCTCCTGTCCTCTCCCCCTCTTCCTCTCCTCCTCTCTGCTCCTCTCCCCTCCCTCTATCTCCTCTCCTCTCCTCCTCTCTGGTCCTCTCCCCTCCCTCTCTCTCCTCCACTCTGCTCCTCTCCTCTCCCCCTCTCTCTCCTCTCCTCCACTCTGCTCCTCTCCTCTCTCCTCTCCTCCTCTCTCCTCTCCTCTCTTTGCTCCTCTCCTCTCCCCCTCTCTCTCCTCTCCTCCACTCTGCTCCTCTCCTCTCTCCTCTCCTCCTCTCTCCTCTCCTCTCCTCTCTCCTCTCCTCCTCTCTCCTCTCCTCCTCTTTGCTCCTCAGCGGTGATTTTACCCACTATCTGGCATTATCTCCAGACTCTGGGAGCTGCTCCGTATTTCCTGGGCCTGACTCTGTCAGCCTTCAGCTTCAGTGGGCTGCTCTGTGGCCCTCTGTTCGGACTCGTCTCTGACCGGACACGGACCACCAAAAATATCATTCTCTTCTCCAACTGCTTCGAAATAGTGGGTGAGTACAGACTGAAAGTCCCTTAGCGTTCACAATGTCCTACCCTCCTCCAGGAGTTACAAAGCATTACATAGAGCAATTTCAGCAGTGCTGAGACCTGTCCATCCTCAGTGGAGCACCACAATGATTCTGATTACATAGTGTTGCCTTACACGGTGCAGTAGAATGAACGTATCCCTGAATACCTCTTGTGTCAGCTCCCTCCACGGCTGAGACGTCCTCTCTGACCGTCTCCTAACCCTGCTTCCTCCTGTTTCTGTGTTGCAGGTAACTTCATGTATTTTATGGGCTATTCGAAGTGGCTGCTGCTGAGCAGTCGACTGGTGGCAGGTGAGAAGGGCTCCTCTCGTTCTCCGTGATCTCGTGTTGTTTTCTCATTGTTTGTTCTGCGTTTACAGCCGAGGGAACGCTGTTCTGTCGTTTCAGGGATCGGCACCGGCGCCGGTTCCTCTATTTTCGGTTTCCTGACCAGAAACACAGCTCCCGAGGATCGAGCCACTGTCTTCGCCGCGGTGATGGCCTGCCGCCAAGTCGGACTTTTAATCGGTAACTGGACACGTCGGGTCACTGGGTGAAGTTATAAATCTGTGCCTTTAATTCTGGCAGCGTTCGACGGCTTCAGTCTTCGTTTCTGCTGCAGGTCCGGCCTTTAACATCTTCCTGAGACTCTGTGACTTCCGGCTCGGTCCGTTTGTGGTGAACAAGTTCACTGCCCCTGGGGTAAATCACAACAAAACACAAAAACACCAAACACATCAGTGGGGTCTATGCACCACGTGGAACAAATGGCGTAGGAAACTGAAGCCTTTTTAAGAGGCCAGTTTTATTTAAAAAATAAATTAAAAACTCTCTATGTCTTTATTCAAAGGTGAAGACAGCTATGAGCTAAAACAGTGGTTCCCAAACTTTTCTGCAGGAATGTGACACACATCTTTTGTTTCCAATTGATTGGGCTTTATACAGAGACTGTGGCTCATGAACCAATGAGTGGGACACTGTCCACAAACGTCTAGATCACTATTTGGCCTCTACACTGTGTGCTGTGTGTCTCTGGGTCATTTAGCATTCACTGAAGCATTTGTATTATTTTTTTTTCCTGTCTTTGTGAGAAGACTCTTTCACCCCCTCCCCACACACACACACACACACACACACACACACACACACACACAGACAGACACACACAGAGACACACACACACACACACACACACACACACAGACACACACACACACACACACACACACACACACACAGACAGACACACACAGAGACACACACACACAGACACACACGCACACAGACACACACACACAGACACACACACACACACACACAGACACACACACACATACACACACACAGAGACACACACACACACACAGACACACACACATAAACACACACACACACACACACACAGACACACACAGACAGACACACACACACGCACAGACACACACACACACACACACACACAGAGACACACACACACAAACACACACACACACACACAGACAGACACACACAGACACACACACACACACAGAGACACACACACACACACAAACACACACACAGACACAGGCACACACACACACACACACGCACAGACACACAGACACAGACACACACACACACAAACACACACACACACACACGCACAGACACACAGACACAGACACACACACACACAAACACACACACACATACACAGAGACACACACACACAAACACACAGAGACACACACGCACAGACACACACACACACAAACACACACACATACACAGAGACACACACACACAAACACACAGACACACACACACACAAACACACACACATACACAGAGACACACACACACAAACACACAGAGACACACACGCACAGACACACACACACACACACACAGACACACACACACACAAACACACACACACATACACAGAGACACACACACACAGACACACAGACACAGACACACACACACACAAACACACACACACATACACAGAGACACACACACACAGACACACAGACACAGACACACACACACACAAACACACACACACATACACAGAGACACACACACACAGACACACAGACACAGACACACACACACACAAACACACACACACATACACAGAGACACACACACACAAACACACAGACACACACACACAGGGAAAGGAGATGTTCTGCTCCTGAGCAGGTGACTTTCTTCTTTAAATTGTAGACTTTGTTAATTTGAGTTTCCTACAGATGCTACTTTGCAGACCGTGTGTTTATCACCGTTTTCTGTGTTGTGTTTTTTTTCCAGATGTTCATGTGTCTGCTGTGGCTGCTGCTGCAGTTGGTGGTGCTCCTGATGTTTTGGGACGTCCCGCCGCAGTCCAGCAGGGCGCCGCTAGAGGAGGAGCAGGAGGAGGAGAAGGGTGAGGAAAATGTTGAAGACGATGAGGAACGTCCACTCGTCCGGTCTCACGATCTCACCGGCTCCTACGGCGCTGTCGCCACAACACAGACGCAGCCCGTCGCTAACGGCAACCTGATCCAGACGACTCCGCCCCCTCCTGACCACAGCCCCTCCACTCTGTTCAGACGCTTCAGTGCTCGTAGAGGTGAGAAACACGAGACTTGTGGAGAAACAACAGAGAAAACAGTTGACTGGGTCATAACGTGTAAAAGAGTCAGTGGAGACAATGGCGGATTCCTCCTTTAATCCTTTCTCTCTCTCTCTCTCTCTCTCTCTCTCTCTCTCCTTCACTCTTTCTCTCTCTCTCTCTCTGTAAGTCCAGAGTTTCTCAGGGAGGAGGTGGTGGTGCTGCTCACAGCTCAGTTTATTACACTCTTCAACCAGACGGCACTGGAGGTGAGCACCCACCCACACCCACACACACACAGACACACCCACACACACACACACAATCACACCAAGATTCACTGTGGTTACAGCTCACCCAGAGGATCACAGAGAGAATGTTGAACTATTGGTGGACTTTCCCTGTTAAAGAAAGACTCCCTTAACACCTGATAAATGACTGTATAATACACTGTGTGTGTGTGTGTGTGTGTGTGTGTGTCTGTCTGTGTGTGTGTGTGTGTGTGTGTGCGTGTGTGTGTGTGTCTGTGTGTGTGTGTGTGTGTGTGTGTGTGTGTTTGTGTGTGTGTGTGTGTCTGTCTGTGTGTGTGTGTGTGTCTGTGCGTGTGTGTGTGTTTCCAGACGATGGTGACTCCTCTGACGCAGAGGTTCTTTAACTTCGGCGAGCTGGAGAACAGTGTGATGTACTGTGTGTGTGGGCTGGAGGTGGTGGCTGGCTTCGTGTTCGTGCGCTGGCTGAGCCGCAGAGTGCCCGAGAGGGTGGTGCTCGCGGTCGGTTTAATCCTCTGTAACATCTCCGGCGTGTGGTGCCTCATCTTCCTCGCTAACCCTCAGGGTGAGGTCACACTCGCGCTGCTCTCTTTGGAACACGTAAATACAGTTAAACACAAGCCAATGACCCTCACATTCAGACTCTGGTCAGTCTGCAGTGGGCAGCAGGTCCATATAAGGACTTCCGGGTCTGGGTTGGACAATAATAATAATCATAATAAAAGGTTTATAGCACTTTTCATACGTTAAGATGCAGCTCAAAGTGCTTTATGATACAAAGTGAAAAAATAATACGTAAAATTTGTTATTATTATTATTTAAATTAAAACAATAAAATGAAAAATAGTAAAGTATTAAAATCATTCATTTAAAATTAAAGTGAAAGTAGATTGAATTATGAAAAAAGAAAAATGAATTAAAAACAATTTAAAAGATATTTTTCTAGAGAGTAAACAATAAAATAAGAAATCATAAAGTTAATACTGCACTGGAGTGAATTCATTAATTTTGTGAACTGCTGATTTAAGTAGAAATGTTTTAAGGCTCTTTTTGAAGTTTGTTTGGAAACTCTTTGCCATCGTGTCACGCTTCTGAACCACATCTGATTTTGTGGATGCTACATGCTAAAAGCTAACACTGCTCTAAATTAGCATCTCATTAAGGAACACCATATCTATAATGCTATATGCTAAAAGCTAACACTGCTCTAAATTAGCATCTCATTAAGGAACTTCATATCTATAATGCTACATGCTACAAGCTAACACTGCTCTTAATTAGCATCTCATTAAGGAACTCCATATCTATAATGCTATATGCTACAAGCTAACACTGCTCTAAATTAGCATCTCATTAAGGAACTTCATATCTATAATGCTACATGCTACAAGCTAACACTGCTCTTAATTAGCATCTCATTAAGGAACTCCATATCTATAATGCTATATGCTACAAGCTAACACTGCTCTAAATTAGCATCTCATTAAGGAACTTCAAATCTATAATGCTACATGCTACAAGCTAACACTGCTCTAAATTAGCATCTCATTAAGGAACGCCATATCTATAATGCTATATGCTAAAAGCTAACACTGCTCTAAATTAGCATCTCATTAAGGAACTTCATATCTATAATGCTACATGCTACAAGCTAACACTGCTCTTAATTAGCATCTCATTAAGGAACTCCATACCTATAATGCTATATGCTACAAGCTAACACTGCTCTAAATTAGCATCTCATTAAGGAACTTCATATCTATAATGCTACATGCTACAAGCTAACACTGCTCTTAATTAGCATCTCATTAAGGAACTCCATATCTATAATGCTATATGCTACAAGCTAACACTGCTCTAAATTAGCATCTCATTAAGGAACTTCAAATCTATAATGCTACATGCTACAAGCTAACACTGCTCTAAATTAGCATCTCATTAAGGAACGCCATATCTATAATGCTATATGCTAAAAGCTAACACTGCTCTAAATTAGCATCTCATTAAGGAACTTCATATCTATAATGCTACAAGCTAACACTGCTCTTAATTAGCATCTCATTAAGGAACTCCATATCTATAATGCTATATGCTACAAGCTAACACTGCTCTAAATTAGCATCTCATTAAGGAACTTCATATCTATAATGCTACATGCTACAAGCTAACACTGCTCTTAATTAGCATCTCATTAAGGAACTCCATATCTATAATGCTATATGCTACAAGCTAACACTGCTCTAAATTAGCATCTCATTAAGGAACTTCAAATCTATAATGCTACATGCTACAAGCTAACACTGCTCTAAATTAGCATCTCATTAAGGAACGCCATATCTATAATGCTATATGCTAAAAGCTAACACTGCTCTAAATTAGCATCTCATTAAGGAACTTCATATCTATAATGCTACATGCTACAAGCTAACACTGCTCTTAATTAGCATCTCATTAAGGAACTCCATACCTATAATGCTATATGCTACAAGCTAACACTGCTCTAAATTAGCATCTCATTAAGGAACTTCATATCTATAATGCTACATGCTACAAGCTAACACTGCTCTTAATTAGCATCTCATTAAGGAACTCCATATCTATAATGCTATATGCTACAAGCTAACACTGCTCTAAATTAGCATCTCATTAAGGAACTTCAAATCTATAATGCTACATGCTACAAGCTAACACTGCTCTAAATTAGCATCTCATTAAGGAACGCCATATCTATAATGCTATATGCTAAAAGCTAACACTGCTCTAAATTAGCATCTCATTAAGGAACTTCATATCTATAATGCTACAAGCTAACACTGCTCTTAATTAGCATCTCATTAAGGAACTCCATATCTATAATGCTATATGCTACAAGCTAACACTGCTCTAAATTAGCATCTCATTAAGGAACTTCAAATCTATAATGCTACATGCTACAAGCTAACACTGCTCTAAATTAGCATCTCATTAAGGAACTCCCTATCTATAATGCTATATGCTAAAAGCTAACACTGCTCTAAATTAGCATCTCATTAAGGAACTTCATATCTATAACGCTACATGCTACAAGCTAACACTGCTCTAAATTAGCATCTCATTAAGGAACTCCATATCTATAATGCTACATGCTACAAGCTAACACTGCTCTAAATTAGCATATCATTAAGGAACTCCATATCTATAATGCTACATGCTACAAGCTAACACTGCTCTAAATTAGCATCTCATTAAGGAACTCCATATCTATAATGCTATATGCTAAAAGCTAACACTGCTTTAAATTAGCATCTCATTAAGGAACTTCATATCTATAACGCTACATGCTACAAGCTAACACTGCTCTAAATTAGCATCTCATTAAGGGACTCCATATCTATAATGCTACATGCTAAAAGCTAACACTGCTCTAAATTAGCATCTCATTAAGGAACTCCATATCTATAATGCTACATGCTACAAGCTACTTTCAGAACCACAGCTATGGACTAAGAAGGTTCTGTTTGTCTCCTTTCTGCTGCAGGTGGGTTCTCCTGGCAGTTGGCAGAGTTTATCATCGGGGTGTTCCTTCAGGTTCTGGGTTTACCCTTCGTTGCAGTGGCTCAGGTTTCTCTTTTCTCTAAAGTCACAGCAGAGAAGACTCAGGGTAAATCTGCACCAATTAAAGAGCATAGACTATGAAAATAGTCCTGTTCATGTTTATATTAATGTGAGGATCTGGAGCCCACCAACACACACACTGTCAAACAAGACCCCAGTCAGTTTTCTGTGCTCTTCCTAAGTGAGAAAACACAGTCGTTCTGATTGTGCTCCACTTCTGACGTCAAGTGCAGAGACTTTAGAATGGCCCCGCCCCCTCGTCTGAGTCTGTCCAATCACAGCGCTGGACCCGTGTTTATGTGAGTGCGCAAAGACGAGGTTAAACTCAGCGAAACAGACACAACGAGCGCGGAGAAATAAGAGCACTGAGTAAAAACGGAGAAGAAAGAGAACAGAGTGAAAACGGCTAAAAACCAGAGCTTCTGCTCCTCGCTCCTCACTGCTGTGCGCTCGGGGTCGGGGTGAACAGCAAGCGGCTCATTATCATTTAAAGGAACAGGTGCTGAAAGCGGGCGTTCTCAACAGGGGCTGTTTACACAGGGGGAGAACACTGCTGTGGGGCTCGTGGAGTTTGGACCAAAGCAGGTCACAGACGTTTCACTAAGAAACAGAACTGTGTTCCACTGTGGTGACTGGGGCAGTATGGCAACTTTAAGTCAGTGCCTGAGATCTCAGTTATTGCTCAAACATCTCTCAACCCACCCCTCGCTCTGAGAGGAACAGGCCTTTCCTGCTCCACTGCTCCGAACCACCGGCTTCATTACATCACCACCTTCATCACCTGCTGGAAAGTATTCAGACAGAGATTAGATTTGGAAAAATGCTGGTGTGTGTGTGTGTGTGTGTGTGTTCAGGTTTTAGTCAGGGAGTTCGGAGGTCTATCGGAGGTTTGGCCACAATCCTGGGTCCACTGTGGGCTGGAGGACTGACCTCGAACCTCTATGTGATGCTTGGGGTCATGATGGCTCTGCTGACATTACTCACAGTAAGTGTGTGTGTGTGTGTGTGTGTGTGTTTGTTTGTGTAATACCTGAATGTGGAGCATTAGTGACCTCTGCTGGTGATTTTGTGAATCTCTTACAGATCATGATGACCTTCTCCTACGAGCGACTGGTGGAACCTCCGACCACAGAACACAAACACACTAAGGAACATTAGAACACAGAGGTAATGCTGCCCCCCTACACACACACACACACACACACACACACCCCAATCAGCCATAAAACTAAAATCATCTGCCTAATGTAGAGCCACTTCCTGTGGCCCCTGGCACTAAGACTCCACCAGCAGGTCCTGTGAGTCCCGTAAGCTGCGAGGTGGAGATGGGCCTCCATGGGTCGGACTGCGTCCTCAGAACTCTGGACTGAAGTAGGGTCTGAGGATTCTGGAGCCGAGTCGACCCCTGGAATTCAGTCCTGTTCCTGAACGTCCTGCTGAGGGACGACACTGCCGTTAGTGAACAGCGCTGCTGTGAAGGTCCAGGGAGGGCGTCTGAGTCAGAGGAACATCCACAGAACTCCAGAGCCCAAGGATCTACAGCAGAACATCACCAGAGCTCCACCCTGCCACTGCTGTCTCACCTTCTTCCCACAGTGCAACTGGGGTCGTCTCTTCCACCGGTCATCGCTGTCCACACGAGGGACAAGACAGCGTGGTCCTTCAGAGCCAGGGTCTTCCACGGCTCCATGGTCTCATTCTGAAGCTCATGGGCGGAGTCTAGGAGCTTTTAGAGGTGGACAGGGGCCACTGTAACCACATCATCAGTGTTACTCACATCATCCCAGTGTGGTTTTAATCTTGTGGCTGATTGGTGGAAATAGATATGGTCTCAGACACAACAGATTCTTTAAATATCCTTTATTTTCTGGTCGTTGTTTGTCCTCAGGACGCGGCTGGGGTCGACGCTGATGAAGAACGAAGCGGTAAATGACCTCTGGCCTCTTGAATAATCGTGAAAATGAAAGTCCTTTTCTGCTTTGTTTCCTGTGGAAATATGAGTAGATTTTTGTTGCTGAAACGAAGCTCTAGGATCAAACTCCACGATTCTGTCAGTGATTTAATTAAACACCGACTCACAGTAAAAATAATAAACACCCTGAAATATGACGAGATTAATTGGTGATAATTATTTATTTTTATTTTATTGTTATTATTATTTTCTCTGACATTTATCCAAATTTACAGCAGCATTCTCTCAACTGACTGTGAATTTTTGTGGTTCACTGCATTGTAACTAATGTTTAACCCTTTAAAGTATAACACTCCGGTCTGTGACTGTCATATTTAAACCCGTATTTCTGAGTTTTATGAGCAACCTATTTTTATTAATTAACTACAGAAGGTGAGATCAGCGGCGAGCCTCTAGGGTGCGCTATTGTCCTTTATTTAAAATCATCAAATTAGAAAAGAGAGTTAAAAAAACACATTATTTCTTTATTATTATAATTACACATCTCTGCACCTGCCTCTGAAACTAAACTAAATTCAGTGGTGAATAAAAATAAAATGAAAGAAAGAAATAAAAATAATTATTATATTTCATTATTATTCCACTACATTTCCTTTAGTTGGTTCTTTAAACTTACAATTCTTTATACTTCAGTATTTTTAAGTGTTAAAGTGTTCACTGTTGATGATAAATGATTGTTTTTGCTAATATTTGAAGCCTTTTATTTATTTGTAATAAAATATTATTATAGCATTTTTAAATGAATAAAGACTTTTGTTGCAGAAGAAACTACAACTGAACACAGTGCTTTATTATTATTATTATTATTATTATTATTATTATTAAAACACAAATATACAGCTGAATAAAACTGAGCCCGAGGCTTAAATATAATTAAATCATTATTTATCGTATTCAAAGGGTTTGTTTTGATTATTTTATATTGATTATATTATTTTTATTAATAAGAAAAATATACATTTAAATATGTCACAAATATATAAAAATTAAAAGTAAAATAGGAAAATAATAAAAACACAGACATTAATGAAGAGATATTTTTTATTCATAAATGTGTTTGTGAAATTATGTAAATAGATGGAACCCGTTTTCGTTCATTTACTAAATTTAAGAAAATAAACAAATGTAAAGATTATGACTAATGTCTTTAGTTTTCACAGCGCAGATGTATTTTATATTTTTAAATACATAATAATTATTAATTAATAAATGTTGATGTGTTAAACACTGTTTAAATGTAATATTAAATTTTTCAGCTGTAAACAGTTATAATTGTGCAATAATGTTATTGAAAGAGAAACTAAAACATTATATTTTTTAATAGAAATAATTGATTTGAAAAGCACTATATTTAATTATAATGTATTATTATTATTATTATTATTATTATTATTATTATTACAGTAATGACAAATTATTTTGGACATAATTATAAAATCAAAGGTGAAAAAATGACTAACTAATATTATTAATTATTACTAATTAATATTAGAACATTTATATAAAATAAACATGAATCACAGACACAAATAAAATTAAAAAGGTGTGTTAAAGGAAATATTTCTGCACCTCAGACATGAAATAAAAAATAAAGTTTATAAGATTTATGATTTTAAATAAATAAAAATCTTAAATATTGTAATTTTGTTAAATGTTTAGAAAATAAAAATATATATATTTTTTAAAATTTGGAATAGACCCTGTTTTAAACAGTTTTTATGTCAAACAAGGTGTAATTTACATATCGCTGTGTCTCACAGCATCAGAGATTTAAAATTCAATTAAAACAAGACAAAAGAACATTTAGGAAACGTAGTGTTAAACCCAGTTTAATTTGATGATGAAGGTAATGGTGATGATAGTAATAACGATAATAATATTTCTTAATTTTATATTATTATAACACATATTTAACTGCTGTTCCCCTCTCCTCTGGCAGGGGGCGCTGTGATTGGACGTTGGTTTGATTGGGCAGGAGTCTAAATGTGACGTGTTTTTTTTTTTTTTTTTAAATCATTATGTCAGATTTTTCAGAAGTGGGCGGAGCTTAACTGACCTCTCTGTGAACTCTGCGAATCTGGGGCAAACGAAAAGAGGCGGGGCTTGGCGCAGATGTATGAGATGTTTTGATTTTTTTATTTTTTTGGGGAGAAATTCTGACCGAGCGCTGACCCTGCGATGGCGGTCAGGAGTTCACGTGGAGTCACGTGAGAAATCGACGCAAAAAATTGGGTTATGCCACAAATGACAGGGTTTTTTTTTTGCCGGAGCTGATGCTGCGACGGTGAGACGCCTGAACTCTCTGTGAACTCTGGGATTATTTTTGGTTGTGTGTCCTTTGTTTTTTTCTTTCTTTCTTTATGCATTTATTTATTTATTTATTTATTTATTTGGGGTGCGGGGGGGGTGGTGTTTGTCGTAGAGCTTTAAAATCCAATGTTAACGTTCACGCTAAATCATCGGAACACTGACCGGAGTTTGACCCTCGCATGATGGAGTTTAGTGATGGTTTTATTTGAATTTCTAAGAAAATCTAAACATAAACAACACAGTGTTATTTCTCTGAGAACGACCCAGAGATTTCCTCACAATACGATTACACACTAATTACATTTTACAAAGGAAATCAGAATTTAAAGATCGTCATTAACACAAACATCAAAACCCTGTTCTCATTAAAGCTCCTCTCTCCACAGTGAAGTCTGGCGACAGTCAGACAACAGCACATTAACAGTTCCACGATCTCCATTCTGTGTTCCATTCTTTTTTCTCAACAACAAAGACTTATTTCATTATATTTTTAATTAATTTGAACTTAAAACATTCACTTCAAAAAAAATCTTCCAGTCTTAAAACGACTGCTATTACGGTGTTCAGCTGGTTTCAACAGAAGCTGCCACAGAGAACCACACATTCTCCAACGAGAAGAACCTCAAAATCACGTAAACAGTTCGATATAAAACTCATGACAATGTTTTTAATAAATAACCCTCAAAGAACCAGGCTCCAGCCTCAGCTCAGACACAAGGCTTCAGGACTTGAGTTCTACGGGACTCTTACTGTAGCGGGGTGTGGGACTCTCGGGTCATTTCCTGGAGGCTTTCCTGTATTTTCAAAATGTCGTTCAGGCACATGTTTCTTAAAGAAGGGTTTAATACGAACAGAAATATGTAATATTCACACAATAACCGTGGTATGACCTCACAACCGCAGACAGTCATTTAATCTGGATTATTTCTCTGAATATAAACACAGACATAAACCACGTCTAACTCATAAAGCAACTTGTTCCCAAATGTTCCCTCAGTTCTGACGGACTCTAACGTAGCGGGGAGCGTGAACTTTAGGTGAACTTTGCGATCACTTTCCTCCAGACTGTCCTTTATTTATTTCTTTATTTTTTTGGAGACATTTGTCACAGAACCAAAAAAATCCACTCAAACAGCGACAGTAATATTTCGTGTTAAATCAGCCGCACAGTGACCGGAGTTTGACCTCACGATTCTGGAGGTTCGTTGGATTCAATCTGGAATTTTACTCTCGGAGCAACAATACACTTTTAAACTCGGAGCGCAGCCGCAACAGAAACCACACACTGAAATAATAAAAAAGAGGTTATAAAAATATAATTAATTTATTATTGATTTATCATTATTTTACTAAACAAAATTGCAATTTTTAAAAAAATAATACAAAAATAAAATAATAATAATAAATATTAACATCAAATTAACATCAAATGAAATGTAAATAATAGAAACATGAAAAAACTCTTCGGCTGTTGACAGAACCTTATCAAATTTATACATTTTACAAAACGGACTCTACATTTTGTTACTAACCAATGTCCTGTCGGTTTATGGCAGAGACATGAACTTTTCCTGAACTCTCGGGTCACTTTCCTGGAGGGGGACAGGTGTCCGGTCCTTTATTTAATTCTTTTTGTTTTGGGGACATTAGTCACAGAATGAAAAGAATCCCCTGCGATATGAGACAGTGATCGTCATATTTTGGCTGCTAGCCTGAAGCTGGCGTTTTCCTCTCGGACAGAAACAGAAAAGGAAAAGCTCTGACCTCGGCCACTCCACAGAGCTCAGGAGTGGACACAGGGCGACGGAGTGGACGCTGAATGTTAGGGGTTTATTTTAAAATTATTCCAGTTTTGTGCCCAATCTTTATTTGTCACTAGTTCCACTTCCAATTTACACTAATCACCCAAACCTCACTACAGCCGTAGTTCACCATTTTAATAAAAAACACCGGTGTGTGTCCTCTCCATGTGCTGCTCTGCAGTCGGTTTGCTCTGGAAACCGCTCTAATGTGTTTACGAAGCCCCAGTGTCTGTAAATGGGTAAAAAAAACAAAGCGTCTGGGTCCGGTGCTAGGCTTTCTCTCTCTCTGCTCACGGCAGAGAAACGCCATCTGGAGGTTTTTAGACAACGGAGAGACTCCAAACGCTGAAAAGCACCAACCGAGATGAGGATGTGGCTCTATTCCTGCTCCATAGGGGGGTCACACTGACTTATTTTTGCTGTTACATTTACATTACTTAAGGTGGAACTGACTCTAAATTCAGGAGAGCGCTAACTGCATGAAAGTAAACACAGAGGGAAAGTGCTACAAAACTAAACAGCTCGAGTTACACATGAGATTCTGTGGGAATTCAAACAGTGAATAAACACTTACAGACAATTTACACTTCAGACACCAACAAGATACAGTCGCTTCTTACTCACACACACCACTCCACCTTAAAAGATACAGTCGCTTCTTACTCACACACACCGCTCCACCTTAAAAGATACAGTCGCTTCTTACTCACACACACCACTCCACCTTAAAAGATACAGTCGCTTCTTACTCACACACACCACTCCACCTTAAAAGATACAGTCGCTTCTTACTCACACACACCGCTCCACCTTAAAAGATACAGTCGCTTCTTACTCACACACACCGCTCCACCTTAAAAGATACAGTCGCTTCTTACTCACACACACCGCTCCACCTTAAAAGATACAGTCGCTTTTTACTCACACACACCTCTCCACCTTAAAAGATACAGTCGCTTTTTACTCACACACACCTCTCCACCTTAAAAGATACAGTCGCTTTTTACTCACACACACCTCTCCACCTTAAAAGATACAGTCGCTTTTTACTCACACACACCTCTCCACCTTAAAAGATACAGTCGCTTTTTACTCACACACACCGCTCCACCTTAAAAGATACAGTCGCTTCTTACTCACACACACCACTCCACCTTAAAAGATACAGTCGCTTCTTACTCACACACACCACTCCACCTTAAAAGATACAGTCGCTTCTTACTCACACACACCACTCCACCTTAAAAGATACAGTCGCTTCTCACTCACACACACCGCTCCACCTTAAAAGATACAGTCGCTTTTTACTCACACACACCTCTCCACCTTAAAAGATACAGTCGCTTTTTACTCACACACACCGCTCCACCTTAAAAGATACAGTCGCTTTTTACTCACACACACCGCTCCACCTTAAAAGATACAGAGCTTAGAACTGTGTTACCCCACAATCATAGACGTTCCCTTAACGCCTGTGAGGCTGCCATGAGATCCTCACTGCAATGTTCCCCTTCATCTAGCCATTTTCCACTGGACTGGAAATGACCAGAAACTTTTAAAGCCACAGAAAAAGCAGTAAACTCATGTTTAACCAGAGTTTCCAAACTTCGATGTAAATATAGATCCGAGGTTGAAGAACCGAGTCGTAAACAAGGCCTTGAAGCTTTTACACGTTTCTTTTTTCTCTCCTCTTTGTCGCTCTCTGAAGTAAAACCAGGCGAGAGCTGTTAAGGTGGCATTTCTATTAAAGATTCATGTTTCACATCAGTGTGAGGAGCTGAGTGTGATCTCTCTGAGGAAAGAGGACGGACAGAAACGACAGAGCGAGAGAAACACAAAGAGAAAGTGGTGAGAAAGTGAAGGAGCGTGTCCGAGGAACACTTGTGTGTTTAATTATGCACAGCAGCTGCAGGTGTGGGGCTTAAGGTGGCGGTGAAGTGGAAAGACGTGTGTTTGAGTGGGTTTTTAGTAAGAGACAAGATCCCTGAGAGCGTCCAGTGATTCACACACTCACCCTCAACCTTTTAATGGTTACAGTTAGTGATGAGTGACTGGGGGTGTGTGTGGTGCCCTGCTCTCTGTGGTTATGTTTTGTGGCCAATGATTCGCTCCGGACCCACGGCCACTCTGACCAGGATACAGCGCTTACAGGAGAAGAATGAATGAATCCATTGCAAAGTTATAAATCTATGAATCACACAAGATGATGGAGACTCTGTGTGGAACTGAGCAATGTGTTTCATGGAGAGATGAAGGGTTTATAAAAGCTTCAAGGTGAATTATCTGTGTCAAACAGGGCTCAGTCCAGAGAGAGCTGAGACTGTTCTGAGACGTGGGAGAGAAACTGGTGGAGATCAGGGGCAGTTACAAAATTATAATAATAATTACAATATTTTATTTATAAGTGTGACTTTCAAGATACCCAAAGACTCTCTGAGTCTACTTGGAATCACTGGCCGCAAGACAGGAACACACCCTGGAGGGGGCGCCAGTCACAGGGCGAAACAAGCACTCGCCAATCTACCTACCAACATGTGTTTTTGAATCGTAGGAGGAAACCCATGTGGACACAGAGAGAACACACCACACTCCTCACAGACAGTCACCCGGAGGAAACCCACGCAGACACAGGGAGAACACACTGCACTCATCACAGACAGTCACCCGGAGGAAACCCACGCAGACACAGAGAGAACACACCACACTCCTCACAGACAGTCACCCGGAGGAAACCCACGCAGACACAGGGAGAACACACTGCACTCATCACAGACAGTCACCCGGAGGAAACCCACGCAGACACAGAGAGAACACACCACACTCCTCACAGACAGTCACCCGGAGGAAACCCACGCAGACACAGAGAGAACACACCACACTCCTCACAGACAGTCACCCGGAGGAAACCCACGCAGACACAGAGAGAACACACCACACTCCTCACAGACAGTCACCTGGAGGAAACCCATGCAGACACAGGGAGAACACACCACACTCCTCACAGACAGTCACCCGGAGGAAACCCACACAGACACAGGGAGAACACACCAAACTTCTCACAGACAGTCACCCGGAGGAAACCCACGCAGACACAGAGAGAGCACACCAAACTTCTCACAGACAGTCACCTGGAGGAAACCCACGCAGACACAGAGAGAACACACCACACTCCTCACAGACAGTCACCTGGAGGAAACCCACGCAGACACAGAGAGAACACACCACACTCCTCACAGACAGTCACCCGGAGGAAACCCACGCAGACACAGAGAGAACACACCACACTCCTCACAGACAGTCACCCGGAGGAAACCCACGCAGACACAGGGAGAACACACCACACTCCTCACAGACAGTCACCCGGAGGAAACCCACGCAGACACAGAGAGAACACACCACACTCCTCACAGACAGTCACCTGGAGGAAACCCATGCAGACACAGGGAGAACACACCACACTCCTCACAGACAGTCACCCGGAGGAAACCCACACAGACACAGGGAGAACACACCAAACTTCTCACAGACAGTCACCCGGAGGAAACCCACGCAGACACAGAGAGAGCACACCAAACTTCTCACAGACAGTCACCTGGAGGAAACCCACGCAGACACAGAGAGAACACACCACACACCTCACAGACAGTCACCCGGAGGAAACCCTTGCTGACACAGGGAGAACACACCACACTCCTCACAGACAGTCAGCCGGAGGAAACCCACGCAGACACAGAGAGAACACACCACACTCCTCACAGTCACCTGGAGGAAACCCACACAGACACAGAGAGAACACACTGCACTCATCACAGACAGTCACCCGGAGGAAACCCACGCAGACACAGAGAGAACACACCACACTCCTCACAGACAGTCACCCGGAGGAAACCCACGCAGACACAGAGAGAACACACCACGCTCCTCACAGACAGTCAGCCGGAGGAAACCCACACAGACACAGAGAGAACACACCACACTCCTCACAGACAGTCACCCGGAGGAAACCCACGCAGACACAGAGAGAACACACTGCACTCATCACAGACAGTCACCCGGAGGAAACCCACGCAGACACAGAGAGAACACACCACACTCCTCACAGACAGTCATCCGGAGGAAACCCATGCAGACACAGAGAGAACACACCACACTCCTCACAGACAGTCACCCGGAGGAAACCCACACAGACACAGGGAGAACACACCAAACTCCTCACAGTCAGCCGGAGGAAACCCACGCAGACACAGAGAGAACACACCACACTCCTCACAGACAGTCATCCGGAGGAAACCCACGCAGACACAGAGAGAACACACCACACTCCTCACAGTCACCTGGAGGAAACCCACACAGACACAGAGAGAACACACTGCACTCATCACAGACAGTCACCCGGAGGAAACCCACGCAGACACAGAGAGAACACACCACGCTCCTCACAGACAGTCACCCGGAGGAAACCCTTGCTGACACAGGGAGAACACACCACACTCCTCACAGACAGTCAGCCGGAGGAAACCCACACAGACACAGAGAGAACACACCACACTCCTCACAGACAGTCACCTGGAGGAAACCCACGCAGACACAGAGAGAACACACTGCACTCATCACAGACAGTCACCCGGAGGAAACCCACGCAGACACAGAGAGAACACACTGCACTCATCACAGACAGTCACCCGGAGGAAACCCACGCAGACACAGAGAGAACACACCACACTCCTCACAGACAGTCACCCGGAGGAAACCCACACAGACACAGGGAGAACACACCAAACTCCTCACAGACAGTCACCCGGAGGAAACCCACGCAGACACAGAGAGAACACACCACACTCCTCACAGACAGTCATCCGGAGGAAACCCACGCAGACACAGGGAGACACATTACCTGCTGCTCCACTGTGCCGCCCCAGAGGGTTAACCTATATTTTGTAAATATCCAATGGTGGAACTGAACAACTGATGAGGGACAGAGTGTGTTGCTGAGAGCAGGTGATGTTTGTGAAGTGTGCTCTGACGCTGTTAGAGTGTGAACTTGGATTTGTCTCCAGGACACGAACCTCAACACTGTCCTTTATTGGTTTTCCATGGCTGTGAAGGGCAGACGTCCTGATTAAAGGTGAAGTTCACAGTCTTTCCAAACACTGATGAAAGTTGTGAGCGCTCAGATTTGACCGTGTACTGGACGTTGAGAAATGAGAGCCAGTTCCTGACCTTCTTTCAAAGACCCAGGGGTCAGGAGTTTAGAGGGTGACCGGGTGTGTGTTTGTGTGAACGGGACACTGCTGCATCCTCCGGCCCTCGGGGAGTTGTTCTGTAAATGGCCTGTGATTGGCCGCAGTTTCCTGTCTGTTTTCTCGGACCGTTTTTATCACATGTCCGTGGCGACAGGTGGCAGCTGTGTCTTTCACAATGGGGCACACTAACAAACACGAGAGACCAAAATACCCAGAGCATGGGGCAATTACGGCTCCGCAACAACACTAACGAGGAGGTCGTACCCCACCAGCTCCCACCCCCCAGCTCTGACAGATCCCCCCCCGGGGGAACTGAAGTGGAGCTCGTTTGGGGCCTCACTGACGTTTATCCACAGGAAAGAACAGCAGTCTCCCGCTCCTGAGAACAGGGTTCATCCTCGTGGCATAGGGACATTGCTGTGAGGTTCTGGTGGCATTCGGCCGGCGGTCAGCTGCTCATAGCTCCATCACTCCAGAGAGCACAGTTTCACGGTTCCACAGAGCAGTACCAGGGGGCATGAGCACGGTGAACTTAGGCTCATGTGCAGCTGCTCCAGAGCATCCCATTTTATTCCCAGCTTTCGAATAGAGATTTTAACCAGTGTCCACAATGAGCGCAGGGTTTCTGCTCAGTGTTCAGTGTGTGTGTGTGTGGAGTGTGTGAGGTTTGTTAAAGCTGATTAAAGTGATGTGATGCTCAGTTCAGGAACTGTGTGAAAATCAAACAGCAGCAGCCACCGACCTACTGACCCTCCTCTGAACCCTCTATAACACACTCAGAGAGAGAGAGAGAGGGGGGGGGGGTGGAGAGAGAAAGGGAGAGAGAGGGAGAGAGAGGGAGGGCACAGAGGGAGAGAGATGAAGAGAATGTAGAGAGAGAGAATTTAGAAACAACAAAAAGTGAGTCTGGGATGAAAGGGAAGGAGAAAGAGTAGATAAAAAAGGGAGAGGAAGAAGTGAGAGAGGGGGAAAAGAGAGAATAGAATATGTCCAGGGGGAAGGGGTAAGAGAAAGAAAGAAAAAGAAAGAAAGAAAGAAAGAAAGAAAGAAAGAAAGAAAGAAAGAGTGAAGGAAATGGAAGAAGAGGAAAAAGAGGGGAAACAGAAGGAGATACAGCTGAGAGATTAACTGATCATCATTACTCTTAATAAATCCTGTAAAGAGAGGGATGGGGAGAGAGAGAGAGAGAGAGAGAGAGAGAATAGAGAGAGAATAGAGAGACGGAGACTGACCGCTGTGAGGAGGTGGACAGAAGCTGTGAAGTTCAATCACTCGTTAAAATTAAATCCAATTAGTGAAGCACCTCTAATCCCCCCCTCTCCTCAGTAAAGCCCTGACCCCTGATCTCTGACCGCTGCCCCCTCTTGGACAGAGATTTAATTACAGTTAAACAGAGCGGAGTGGACGGAACAAGGCGCCACACGGGGAGTGGACACCTGGCCCT
>NC_089815.1:29939137-29949137 GCF_029633855.1 Hoplias malabaricus | reverse complement strand
CAGCTCAGTGTGTGTGTGTGTGTGTGTGTGAGAGAGAGAGACAGAAACACTTTTAGAATCATATTAAATATCAGCAAAATTACAAATTACAGTTATTAGAAATATGAAAAATATTAGCATTAAGAAAAAAAAGGAAACACCAGAAGTAGCAAGTAAATGAAAAAAAATAAAAATAGATCATTAATCAGTAAAAAGAAATATTAACAAAAAGATAAAAACAGCAGGAAAATTAACATTCATTTTATTTTATATTGAAAATTTTAAAAATAAAAAAAATAATAACTGAATCACGTTGTTAATTGAACAGTGTTTTTTTAAAGAGGTGGGGGCTGTGAGTGGGGAACACTTCTGAAGTTTAACCTCGGCTTCTTTAAAAAAGTGGGAAGGAAATGATCAGGAACTTTTTAAAAACAAACCAAACCCAATCCTTTAGAGAGTTTTAACTCTCACTCTTCTGTTTCACACGCGGCCCTTTTTCAGACTCGGTTCTGGTTCTTTTTGGGACCCGTGTGGTGGCACATTCTGTATAAACAGAACTGACAGTGTACATTAATAAAACAGGGTTTATTTTAAGCGCGGCCTCAGCAGTGAGACGCTCCCCGTGGCTCAGAGACGCTGGGAGCTCTCAGACAAACTTAGTCTTTATAGTTTTTATATTTGATCAAATTTAATCGGGTTGTTTTTGCACCTGTTTCTTTTATTATCTTTATATTTCATAATAAATACTTTTTCTTATTTTTTATCTTAACGTTTTTTCTATGAAGAGCCTTATATTATCGTTATTATTGTTGTTATTATTATTATTATTATTAGCATTATTGTTGTTATTGTTGTTATTATTATTATTATTATTATTAGCATTATTGTTGTTATTGTTGTTATTATTATTATTATTATTATTAGCATTATTGTTGTTATTGTTATTGTTGTTATTATTATAACCAAATATCTTTGAGTAGTAATAGTAGTATTATTATTATTTGGAGTGATTCCCATGGAATCCCAGAATTGTCAGAATTAAAGGTACAGTGCAGGTACATCACTGTCTTTAAAGCTACAAACAGTGTAGTGTATCTTTAAAGGTACAGCAGTGGTGTTAGAGTCCAGGTTCATTACATTCTCTTCTCCAGAAGGAGAGGGGGATCTCTGTGATCTTTCATTCTACGACTGTGGAGAATAAAATAACACAATAAAAGTCCTGGAGATGAAACGGAGCGAGTGACACCAACACGACTTTACAATTTAATCTACAGTTAAAATAGAGTAAGGTACAGCTATGATTCCTGTTTAAAGGCACTGTATGTGATCCACTGAGGACACCACCACAGAGACTGACGAGCGCAGGGCTGAGGTTCCAGCGGTGGCCTGTAGGGGGCAGTAGGAGACTTTACTTTAACACAGAGAGAGAGTTCAGGGGCACCAGCTGTAGAAGAATGGAGGAAAGAGTGTGGGAGAGAGATGGAGTGATAGAATGGATAGAATAAGAGAGAAAGGAGTGATGACCGACTGATGAACTTCAGATGAGGGAATGAGGGACGGAGGCCAGCAGGGCGGCGCTCAGAGATAAACACCCAGATTAAACAGAACCAGGAAAGTGTAAAGAGGAATTAAACATCATTCGGTAAAGAGAGGTATATAGATAGAAAGTTAAAGAGAGAGAGAGAGAGAGAGAGAGAGAGGCATGGTAGTTTGTCTGAAACTGAACCAAATGGTACAGGATTTCATCTGAAACTGACCTGAATCCAACACAATTCTGTGAAATTCCTCACCCTCAGGATCCTCTGACCACCGCGGTTATCCTTCTCTCCTGGTGTAACTCTGCTGATAGAGGAGTCCCGGCGAGAGCACGTTCACACTGCGCAGAGCTGAATAAATCAGAGCAGGATCAGAGGCTCCACGTCTCTTATCACTGTAGAACTAATGCAGACAGCTCTCTGTCCTGTTGGAGGCGCTGTCTCAGTCATGTCTCACTGAGGTTTACTGAGGGCAAAATGTGGACTCATTGAGGTCTCAGTGAGGTTTAAATGAGGACTCACTGATGTCTCAATGGGATCTCATTTTGCGCTTTTCCATTAACAAGGATCCAGAACTGTTCCAGTTCACAAGCTACATTTGGAACCGTTCGGTGCGTTTCCATCGACATAAACCAGCTGGAGCCAAAGAAGAGTCGGTTCCTCAGGGTGAAGTGGTCCGTGGGTGTGTGGAGGGTCAGTTCAGGAAAGAGCTCAGAGCCTCACACACAGCGGTATCCCCCAGAGGAGCTGGACACGGTCATTTACACTGTTTCATATAAATAAATAACAGGAAATAAAACAGGAACACGCTCCACTGTTCACCGGCCGCTTCACTGGAAAGAACCAATGTTCCAAGAATCAGGAATGGAACCGGTTCAAGAACCAGAGTTCTTTTGGTGGAAAAGTGCTAATTGATATATTGAGCATTCACTGAGGTCTCACCACGGCCTCACGAGCCACAGAGAAGAAATCTGAGCGTGTGCAGAAGTACCCGCTCTGTAGAGGGAGGGGCGTCTTATGGTTAGCTTGTAGCTTGTGTCTGGAGCGGTTAGCGCGCTGCGAGTCGAGTGATGGACGATATTTTGGTGTTTTGTCTTTTCTGGGGGACGCTGATGGGTCCTGAAGGACGTCCAGGCCGACGCGGTGCCCGATCAAAAAGAGGAGAAAATGCCTCCTGGCCGAGCGCCGCCGTTAGCATGTCCTCGCTAATGCGTCTCGTCAGTTAGCCTCCTGTTTTTTTCTTTTCCATTGGCTTTGAGATGGAGACTTGTTTGGTTTTGGCACTGGGTTCTGAAAGTGGTCCACACACACACACACACACACACACCCCTCACACACACACACACACACACACACACACACACACACACACACCCCTCACACAGAGCTTTCTCTTTGAAGAACTTCAACTACTTCAGTTTTACCTTCATTTAGTTCAGATTTATTGAATAAAATTTTACAGCGTGTTTCATCCCTGAGAAGCTCGACCACCCAGAGTCAGAACCAAGGGAGCAAGACCTAAATCGAGAACCCTGAGAACCCAGTCTCCTGTGGTGAACCAGAGATCATCGGATAAAAACCACTCGGTGTGTGCTAACGGTGCGTGTTTTGAAACATTGTGAGCAGTGATTTTACACAGGAGCCCTCTCTGGACCCACAGTGACCCTGGACTGGAGAAACGGTTACAGGCAATGGATGAATGAATGAATGAATGAAAGTGCTATAGGTGTTTCTTTATAGCACTTTTAATAAAAGGCTTCTACACGGCACCAAAAACAGTTCCTCTATTGCTACGATGTCAAGCTTCTAACAATAAAGGAACCCATTTTGTTGCGCTAGGAACCCATTTGTGGCTCAATAAAACAGAGAACCAGAAACGTCAGGACACCTGTGTCTCGTGTAGAGCGCCCCCTGGCTGTCTCAGAGCCTCCCGGAGCATTTTTGTGCTCAAACATCATCAGAAGAAGGCGAGGGGCTGATTTAAGGCGCTCCCACAGACGAAGGCCCTTCGTCAGAGGGTTAAACATTTCCTCTCGATCCGGAGCGAGCTTCGCTAATTACAGGCTTTTAAACTCTTCTCCAGGAATGTAATCTACTGACAGTTTCACCCCCCCCCCCCCCCCACACACTTTTTTAAAAGTGTACCGCGGCCAAGTACAACATCCAACTCCAGTCCCCAAAAGAGAGAGAGAGAAAGTATAATTGAGGAATTTAACATTGTTTAGAATCAGTTTCACTTTATTTCTCTTAAGTGTGTTTCGCACACACACACACACACACACACACACACACACACATTTCAAGAAAAATGTAACAAAAGTAAAATAAACAAAAATGAAAGTAGACATAAGAGCAGATTCTGCCAGAAGAGCTTTATAACACAGCATTATTCAGGGTTAGAAACACCCCACAGAGACAAGAGTACCATGTGTGTGTGTGTGTGAGTGTGTGAGTGTGTGTGTGAAAGTTAATATCTGAAGACTAAGAGGTCAATAAGGGGTCAATAAGGGGTCAGTTTGTACTAAAGTTTAGTTTAGTTAAGTCTTCCCTGGTTGTCGTGAGTGGGATGAGGATAAGGAGATGGAGGCGGAGGCAAATGGAGATGGAGGTAAATACAGATAGAGGCAGACACAGACAGGTACGGAGGCAGAGACAGACAGGGGGCAGACGGAGGCGGAGTCAGATTGGGGACAGACGGAGGCGGGGACATACGGAGGCGGAGTCAGACGGAGGCAGAGGCAGACAGGGGCAGGCAGAGGCGGAGTCAGATGGAGGCGGAGGCAGAGACAGACAGGGGCAGGCGGAGGCGGAGTCAGATAGGGGACAGACGGAGGCAGAGACAGACAGGGGGCAGGCAGAGGCGGAGTCAGGCGGAGGCGGAGTCAGGCGGAGGCGAAAGCAGATACAGACTGTGACACCAAACTGGACACATGTCCAGAACAAAACACCTCATATCTGACATTAGTAATACGTCTGTCTGTCTGACTGTCTGTCTCTGTCTGTCTGTCTGCCTGTCCTTCTGTCTGTCCGTCTGTCTGTCTGTCCGTTTGTCTACCCGTCTGTCTCCTTGTCTGTCTGTCTGTCTGTTTCTCTGTCTGCCTGTCTGTCTGCTTGTCCGTCTGTCTGTCTCTCTGTTTTTCTGTCTGTCTGCCTGTTTCTCTGTCTGCCTGTCTGTCTGCTTGTCCGTCTGTCTGTCTCTCTGTTTTTCTGTCTGTCTGTCTGTCTGGTGTTGGGATTATATGGTTATTTTGAATAAGTAGATTGCTTTGCTGCCAAATAATATACATATCTTGCTTAGGAGAGGTCAATTCTTATATCAGAACGACACGAACCCAGTCAGAAGGGGAAAATAGGAAACTCCCCAAGGGCACTGTTTGACTATAGAGATTATGTCCAAACGTGTGGCAAAAATGCAAAACAGTAATAACGTCCTGAGCAGAAAAAATGACATCATTAAATAAAATATTGAAAATGACAGCTTATCAATAGAGGAAGTCAAGGGAGGATAAATATGTGTGTGTAACAACTGCCTGTCAGATCTCACTCACACTGCGCTGTGAAGTGACATCTCCAGAGATCTCTGTTCATTAAAGGTTTGAAGAGTGCACCCACTGTCTCCAGTCTTTCTTCCGCGCATCAAAAAGAATACGCTGCGACACTGGCTATTTTTTATTTGTCCCCCTCATGTTTTGTTTACACACTTCCACAAATTAACAGAGAGAGAGAGAGAGTGGTTTGTGGACGAGAGAAGGGTGAAAGGGCGCTGATGAACTCTGGGGGTCCGGGGCGATGGAGCCGATAGTGAGAGAGTGAGACACTGCCTCTAATCCTGGAGGAAACTGGAGAGAAGAAGAAAGGGGCCGCCCCCCTCTCGCCCCTGCCCCCCGGCTCCCGTAAAGCTACAATAACAAGTCCAGCAGGCTAACGCTAAGCTAATGCTAGGCTAATCCACTGCAGGCCTCTGTGAATTGGGTCTGGATCCGGTTTCTCAGCGCCGCAGCAGATGGGCCACTATCTCCGACTGCGATCTTCGCTCCGAGCACATTCTTAGACACCGCTGTAATGCCCGTGTCGCTAGCTAATTCTAGCATAATGCTAAATTACACGCAGAGTTTAGGAATAAAGTGCTCATTACTCCACCGTGTGGCGTCTCGGGAAAGGGACAGAGGGACGGCCTCAGGACACGAGAAAATAATATTTAAACTGTAATTCTCCCACTAACAACTACAGAATGTGAATGTGTGAGTGTGTGTGTGTGACTGGGTGATTGTGTGTGAATGAGTGATTGACTTGAATGAACTAACTTTTCTCAGGCTGTCCTTTGCTTGCTCTCTGTAATCCATAGTGAACATTCATTTAAAGTCATCACTCATTCACTGGACGAGTTTGTGAAGACAGAACAGAGGCAGGGGGTGCGGGGGGGCGAGGCCGGGTCTGGCCGGAGTTCTGGAGCTGGTGCAGTGGGTAATAACGAGACGAGGGTGAGATGGTGAAGTTATTAAACGCTGTCCGTCAGAGCCGCCGCAGGAACGCCAGCGCTGAGAGATGTTAGCCGTTAGCGTGTTAGCGGAGGGGGACGGGGAGCTGGATAAAGGCCAAGAGTCTCACAGCGGGGTGAAGAGTTCGGGGATTGGGGGGTGGGGGGGTTGGGGTGTTGCCAGGTATTATACACAAACACACACTGCCAAAAGTTCATCTTAGATCTGAACAATATCTGTGCTCTTTCTCACTCTGAGATCGCCGTCAGAAAATCACTCCATTATTTACATTTCTTTAGAAGTTTATAGTTTTAAGAAATGTATGCATTGATTTTATTTTTATTAATAGTAGTATTATTATTATTACTGGTGCCTTGATTATTTGTGGGGCGGCACGGTGGTGCAGCAGGTAGTGTCACAGTCACACAGCTCCAGGGGCCTGGAGGTTGTGGGTTCAATTCCCGCTCCAGGTGACTGTCTGTGAGGAGTTGGTGTGTTCTCCCCGTGTCCGCGTGGGTTTCCTCCGGGTGCTGGTCCACGTTGCAGGTGGATTGGCGACTCGAAAGTGTCCGTAGGTGTGAGTGTGTGAGTGAATGTGTGTGTGTCTGTGTTGCCCTGTGAAGGACTGGCGTCCCCTCCAGGGTGTATTCCTGCCTTGCGCCCAATGATTCCAGGTAGGCTCTGGACCCCCCGCGACCCTAAAATTGGATAAGCGGTTACAGATAATGGATGGATGATTATTTGTGGCTTCTTCTTCTTCTTATTCTTAGTTGTGTTTGTATTATTTTCTTCTTCTTTTTTATTCTTCATTATTATTTGTATTACTTCATTAACGATGATTATTATCATTTCTATTTTATTAACTCATAATAATAAAGTGGTTTACGTCGACTATATGATGAAATTGTTAAATAAGACTCATTTATATTTCTCTCACTTTAATTCCTTTTGTTTGTCAAAATAAAAGCATGAAATTAGACATTTTATAAACTTATATATTTATATTTATACTTTTAACATGTAAAATATTAATAAAATAATAAAAATTAAGAAGTGTTTCAGGCAGAAACACACACACACACACTGTGATAAGAAGTAGCTTTATAATAATAATAATAATAAACTGTGTGAGTAAATAAAACCTGGCTGAACTTTAGGCCTGTTTTTCATGGCATGTCAAAAGTTTGGTGACACATTGGCACGCTCTGCAGTGTGAGCGAGGCTCGGCGCTGATCCACTGGGCCCATTTCCACAGTGCTGACCCCCTCCTCGCTGCCCCCCGCGCCCCCAAATGTCTCCAGATATCAGACGTCTTTCTGCAGTTTCTCCTCAGAGTTAAAGTCACAGTAAAAACACTCCAGCGTTAAACAAACTGCTTTCAGCTCAATTTAAACTCTCCGAGGTGTAACCTGCACTGCATCAAACCTGTCAGAGTCACTTCTGCTGCGGTCACTTCATCCTCGGCTCCGTCGGCTCCGCAGACACCCGCCGTTTCAGCGCAGACCGGGTCCAAGAGTCTCTAGGCACCCCCCCCCCCACCCCCCGCCGCCTTATCTACACTGAGTGAGTTCAGCTGGTGTGTGTGTGTGTGTGATCTCCACACAAAAGACAACAACTGAAACAGGGCGCTCTGGAGCAGCTGCACATGAGCCTAAGCTCCCCATGCCCCAATAACAAGTGTAGGCCAGAGGAGGATAACACCCCCAGCACTGGAACTGTGTTTTCTGGAGTGATGGAGTTCCTCTGGTGTGTGGAACAGTGGAACTGTGTTCTCTGGAGCGATGGGGTTCCTCTGGTGTGTGGAACAGTGGAACTGTGTTCTCTGGAGCGATGGGGTTCCTCTGGTGTGTGGAACAGTGGAACTGTGTTCTCTGGAGTGATGGAGTTCCTCTGGTGTGTGGAACAGTGGAACTGTGTTCTCTGGAGCGATGGGGTTCCTCTGGTGTGTGGAACAGTGGAACTGTGTTCTCTGGAGCGATGGGGTTCCTCTGGTGTGTGGAACAGTGGAACTGTGTTCTCTGGAGTGATGGGGTTCCTCTGGTGTGTGGAACAGTGGAACTGTGTTCTCTGGAGCGATGGGGTTCCTCTGGTGTGTGGAACAGTGGAACTGTGTTCTCTGGAGCGATGGGGTTCCTCTGGTGTGTGGAACAGTGGAACTGTGTTCTCTGGAGTGATGGGGTTCCTCTGGTGTGTGGAACAGTGGAACTGTGTTCTCTGGAGTGATGGGGTTCCTCTGGTGTGTGGAACAGTGGAACTGTGTTCTCTGGAGTGATGGAGTTCCTCTGGTGTGTGGAACAGTGGAACTGTGTTCTCTGGAGTGATGGGGTTCCTCTGGTGTGTGGAACAGTGGAACTGTGTTCTCTGGAGTGATGGGGTTCCTCTGGTGTGTGGAACAGTGGAACTGTGTTCTCTGGAGCGATGGAGTTCCTCTGGTGTGTGGAACAGTGGAACTGTGTTCTCTGGAGTGATGGAGTTCCTCTGGTGTGTGGAACAGTGGAACTGTGTTCTCTGGAGTGATGGGGTTCCTCTGGTTTGTGGAACAGTGGAACTGTGTTCTCTGGAGTGATGGGGTTCCTCTGGTGTGTGGAACAGTGGAACTGTGTTCTCTGGAGTGATGGGGTTCCTCTGGTGTGTGGAACAGTGGAACTGTGTTCTCTGGAGTGATGGGGTTCCTCTGGTGTGTGGAACAGTGGAACTGTGTTCTCTGGAGCGATGGAGTTCCTCTGGTGTGTGGAACAGTGGAACTGTGTTCTCTGGAGCGATGGAGTTCCTCTGGTGTGTGGAACAGTGGAACTGTGTTCTCTGGAGCGATGGGGTTCCTCTGGTGTGTGGAACAGTGGAACTGTGTTCTCTGGAGCGATGGGGTTCCTCTGGTGTGTGGAACAGTGGAACTGTGTTCTCTGGAGTGATGGGGTTCCTCTGGTGTGTGGAACAGTGGAACTGTGTTCTCTGGAGCGATGGGGTTCCTCTGGTGTGTGGAACAGTGGAACTGTGTTCTCTGTAGTGATGGAGTTCCTCTGGTGTGTGGAACAGTGGAACTGTGTTCTCTGGAGCGATGGGGTTCCTCTGGTGTGTGGAACAGTGGAACTGTGTTCTCTGGAGTGATGGAGTTCCTCTGGTGTGTGGAACAGTGGAACTGTGTTCTCTGGAGCGATGGGGTTCCTCTGGTGTGTGGAACAGTGGAACTGTGTTCTCTGGAGCGATGGAGTTCCTCTGGTGTGTGGAACAGTGGAACTGTGTTCTCTGGAGTGATGGGGTTTCTCTGGAGCGTGGAACAGTGGAACTGTGTTCTCTGGAGCGATGGGGTTCCTCTGGTGTGTGGAACAGTGGAACTGTGTTCTCTGGAGCGATGGAGTTCCTCTGGTGTGTGGAACAGTGGAACTGTGTTCTCTGGAGTGATGGAGTTAATAACATATGGTTTTATTTTATAGAAAGAAGAACAACACAATTTAACACTATTTTTTTTATCATATTTCTTTACTTTTTCTGTAAAAACCTGACCCATCCATTCAACTCAAAGCTGTAATTCATCATGTTATTAGTTGTGTAATAAGCATGTAATCACTTGTAATTACGCTGTAATAGAGTAGGTAAATGATGGTAATAACTGTATCGCTCCACGTTTGCGTCTTTTGACCTTTTTCACTTTAATGAAGATAAAAGATGAGCCTCTGTCCTGAGAAACCTGCCGTGGTTTGGAACGAATATTAATCTTTCACAACTTTAAAACACACTCTGGCTGTCGGCCATTTTCCAGATGCTTCTCCTGGACCTTCTCTGGACGTTTAAACGTGCTCCGAGCCACTGATGCTTTATGTTAAAGAACAGCAATCATTCCTCGCGTCTGGACGACAACAAACGAGCTGTTTTTCTTAAAGGAAACTTTAAAAAAACGTTAAACCTCGTGTAAAACTGTTACATTACGTCTTCAAACAAAAACAGACTTTTCTTCTGATAATTTACAGGCTTCAAATTTTAAAACTATTCACAAAAACGTCATTATTTTCT
>NC_089815.1:29904137-29934137 GCF_029633855.1 Hoplias malabaricus | reverse complement strand
CACACTGTGAGTAATATCTATCTGATCATTTTCTCAGATTTGATTTTGTTTAAGATTCTTCAGTTTTTTGTTCATCATTCCTTTACTTGCTTGGATTAACCTCTCTCTCCTTCTCACTCTCTCTCTCTCTCTCTCTCTCTGTCTCCCCCCCTCTCTGTTGCTCTCTCTCTCCCCCCCCCCCCCCTCTCTCTCTCTCACACACACACACCTCTCTCTCTCTCTCTCTCTCTCTCTCTCTCTCACCTCTCTCTCTCTCTCTCTCTCTGTCTGTCTGTCTCCCCCCTCTCTCTCTGTTGCTCTCTCTCTCTCTCTCTCCTGTACAGTACTCTGATGATGGCATATGAATATTATTCTGTTTGTTAACATTGTTTACTGTTGCAGCGTTAGCGTCGTTACTGTGCTCAGTCGGGTTTAACTCTGCTCTCAGTGACATCATCAGGGCCTTAATCCCATCAAAGGCCGTCGGCGGAGAGCCTTTGCTCAGACAAAAGGGTTTTTATTCGGACAGACGGAGCACATGGTCAGGGAAAGACAACCATACGGTTCTGAAGGACACTCAGAGTCTGGAACCAATATTAACACACCTCTGTCTTTCCTCTGTGTGTGTGTGTGTGTGTGTGTGTGTGTGTGAGAGAGAGAGAGAGAGACTCTAGTTGTATATATTCTTTCCGAGCTGATGGTATTAAATGTTCTGGGAACGCAGGGAGTGAGATTACAGCTCTATTATCTACACAACACTGACTTATTTACACTGTGTACATACAAATAAATACATTAATAAATACTTAGAGCCACTTGAAAATACGTGTGCAAAATAAAGGAAAGGACAGACAAGAGTGAGAATCAAAAATAGACTGAGAAAGACACAGTGACAGTGAGAATGAGGAAAAAATGGGGTAAAAAAAGCACCACAGAGAGAGAGTGAGAGAGAGAGAGAAAGAGAGAGAGAGAGAGGATTGAGAGAGAAAGTGTGAGAGAGAGAGAGAGAGAAAGAGCGAGAGAGAGATATTGAGAGAGAGGATTGAGAGTGAAAGAGTGAGAGATTGAGAAAGAGTGAGAGAGATTGAGAGAGAGAGACAGAGAGACAGAGAGAGAAAGAGTGAGAGATCAAGATGAAGAGACAGAAAGGGTGAGACAAATGGAGAAGGAGTGAAACTGAGAGAGAGTCTGGTGTTTAATGAATCTCATTAACTCGCGCTCTGTTCTCGTGGAGCGCTGTAAGAGCTGAAGGCTCAGAGAGGAGAGAACACACAGCCGTCTTTGTGACCAGAGCAAAACAAACCTCTCCACTTCAGAGAGACTCTTCAGCTAAAGGCCAACAGCGTGCCCCCAACCCACAGCCCCCACCCCCCTGAGCCACAGCACCCCCCCAACACACTATAGCACCCTGCCTTACCCCCCCCGGGAACCACAGCGCCCATCCCGCTGAGCCTCAGCACCCCCCCCCCCCAACCCCACCAGCCTACAGCACCCTGCCTTACCCCCCCGGGAACCACAGCACCCCCTGCCAGGCAAACAGACTTTCTCAGCAACAGTCATGGGTCGAGGACACATACGGAGCTCTAACTCGTTCTCACTCTGACTCTGACCACCGCCGTCACTCCTCACCAATCACTGTTCTCAGTTCAGTAACAACACACAGCTCAGACTCACTGTTCTCAGGTCAGTGACAACACACAGCTCAGACTCACTGTTCTCAGGTCAGTAACAACACACAGCTCAGACTCACTGTTCTCAGGTCAGTAACTACACACAGCTCAGACTCACTGTTCTCAGGTCAGTAACTACAAACAGCTCAGACTCACTGTTGTCAGGTCAGTGACAACACACAGCTCAGACTCACTGTTCTCAGGTCAGTAACAGCACACAGCTCAGACTCACTGTTCTCAGGTCAGTAACAACACACAGCTCAGACTCACTGTTCTCAGGTCACTAACAACACACAGCTCAGACTCACTGTTCTCAGGTCAGTAACTACAAACAGCTCAGACTCACTGTTCTCAGGTCAGTAACAACACACAGCTCAGACTCACTGTTCTCAGGTCAGTAACTACACACAGCTCAGACTCACTGTTCTCAGGTCAGTAACTACACACAGCTCAGACTCACTGTTCTCAGGTCAGTAACAACACAGCCCTTGGTGTTCTGACCCGAGTCTGAGTTGAGTATTGATTGATGGGGCTGACCTGGCTGGGTGGAGTTGTGTGTGTGTGTGTGTGTGTGTGTGTGTGTTGACCTGACCTGAGTTGTGTTACATTGAGGAGTCAGAGTTCTTCTGAGGAATGAGGAGAGGAGGAGAAGACAGAAGGAGGAATGAAGAATGAACGAAGAACTTCAAACGCCTCACACTTCTATAAACACTGGAGGTCCTGGAATCATCTCCATCTCATCTGTTCACCAGGAGAGAAAGAGAGAGAGAGAGAGAGAGAGTGTGTTTACAGAGAGAGAGAGAGACTATGCAGACTCCCACCATCTATCTCCAATCTCAACACTTCCAGGAAAAGCTCTTCTTCTTTTCCCTGAAACTCCCACCGTCCGTAAAATAAACAAAAGTCATAAAACTCAGAACAATAAAGAATTTATGATCAACAAAGATCTTTACAATGTTCTTTGAGATCACCTGCTCATGGTGTGTTTGAGTGACCTGGCCAGCGCCCCCTGGAGGTCACTGTGGATGGTTCACAACTGTGAACATGAACTAACTGTGTTAAATAAATTTGAAATAAAACTTTATGTTCTAATTCATTAAAAAGATCTTTTAACCCCACATAAAGTCATCTCTGAGTCCTAAAGCTGTCGGCATAAATCTTCTCCTCTAAAATCTTCATTTGAATGACGCTCCTCATCTTTTAAGGCGGAGCGGTGTGTGTGAGTAAGAAGCGACTGTATCTTTTAAGGCGGAGCGGTGTTTGTGAGTAAGAAGCGACTGTATCCTTTAAGGCGGAGCAGTGTTTGAGTAAGAAGCGACTGTATCTTTTAAGGTGGAGCGGTGTGTTTGAGTAAGAAGCGACTATCTTTTAAGGTGGAGCGGTGTGTGTGAGTAAGAAGCGACTGTATCTTTTAAGGTGGAGCGGTGTGTTTGAGTAAGAAGCGACTGTATCTTTTAAGGTGGAGCAGTGTGTGTGAGTAAGAAGCGACTGTATCTTTTAATGTGGAGCGGTGTGTGTGAGTAAGAAGCGACTATCTTTTAAGGTGGAGCGGTGTGCTTGAGTAAGAAGCGACTGTATCTTTTAAGGTGGAGCGGTGTGTGTGAGTAAGAAGCGACTGTATCTTTTAAGGTGGAGCGGTGTGTTTGAGTAAGAAGCGACTGTATCTTTTAAGGTGGAGCGGTGTGTGAGTGAGAAGCGACTGTATCTTTTAAGGTGGAGCGGTGTGCTTGAGTAAGAAGCGACTGTATCTTTTAAGGTGGAGCGGTGTGTGTGAGTAAGAAGCGACTGTATCTTTTAAGGTGGAGCGGTGTGTTTGAGTAAGAAGCGACTGTATCTTTTAAGATGGAGCGGTGTGTGAGTGAGAAGCGACTGTATCTTTTAAGGTGGAGCGGTGTGTGTGAGGAAGAAGCGACTGTATCTTTTAAGGTGGAGCGGTGTGTTTGAGTAAGAAGCGACTGTATCTTTTAAGGTGGAGCGGTGTGTGTGAGTAAGAAGCGACTGTATCTTTTAAGGTGGAGCGGTGTGTGTGAGTAAGAAGCGACTGTATCTTTTAAGGTGGAGCGGTGTGTGTGAGTAAGAAGCGACTATCTTTTAAGGTGGAGCGGTGTGCTTGAGTAAGAAGCGACTGTATCTTTTAAGGTGGAGCGGTGTGTGTGAGTAAGAAGCGACTGTATCTTTTAAGGTGGAGCGGTGTGTTTGAGTAAGAAGCGACTATCTTTTTAGGTGGAGCGGTGTGTTTGAGTAAGAAGCGACTGTATCTTTTAAGGTGGAGCGGTGTGGGTGAGTAAGAAGCGACTGTATCTTTTAAGGTGGAGCGGTGTGTGTGAGTAAGAAGCGACTGTATCTTTTAATGTGGAGCGGTGTGTGTGAGTAAGAAGCGACTGTATCTTTTAAGGTGGAGTGGTGTGTGTGAGTAAGAAGTAACTCTATCTTTTAATGTGGAGCGGTGTGTTTGAGTAAGAAGCGACTGTATCTTTTAAGGTGGAGCGGTGTGAGTAAGAAGCGACTGTATCTTTTAAGGTGGAGTGGTGTGTGTGAGTAAGAAGCGACTGTATCTTTTAAGGTGGAGCGGTGTGTGTGAGTAAGAAGCGACTGTATCTTTTAAGGTGGAGTGGTGTGTGTGAGTAAGAAGTGACTGTATCTTTTAAGGTGGAGCGGTGTGTTTGAGTAAGAAGCGACTGTATCTTTTAAGGTGGAGCGGTGTGAGTAAGAAGCGACTGTATCTTTTAAGGTGGAGTGGTGTGTGTGAGTAAGAAGTGACTGTATCTTTTATGGTGGAGCGGTGTGTTTGAGTAAGAAGCGACTGTATCTTTTAAGGTGGAGCGGTGTGATTAAGAAGCGACTGTATCTTTTAAGGCACAATTAATTTGTTACCCATTTACAGAGCCAGGGCTTTGTACAAACACCAGAGCTTTTTTCCAGTGCAAACAGAGCAGAGAACAGCAAACGACAAGGAAACATCCTCTGAATTTTATCAATAATTTGTTTTGGATTAAAATCATGGACATAGCCTTCAAGAGTTTGATCGTGAGGAAATGTACAACAGTGGACTGTCCCTTTAAAGCATTCTGCAGCAGGTTTTTTTTCCTCTCACCGTGAATCAGACCTGGACTCGGACTCGGGGCGGTGTGATTTGCGAGGTCTGCAGGTTTCTCTCTCTGAGGGGAAGTGGACGATGGTCAGAGTCCAAATGCTTTCGCACGGATGTCAGGAATGTGCGCAAAAACGTCCAGTTTCACATCTCCAGCGTCCAGAGAGGTTTGTTTTCGTTGGTGGCACTCGGCCCAGACGTCCTCCATCTTTCCCTCAGCCCAGATCCCACGGCTCTGTTAAAGGGCAAGTCCAGAGAAATGCAGAATGTCAGAACTTTAAATGTTCACAGGCTTTAATCAGGAGTGTGTTCCTGTTTACTGTTTACTTTAAACACAGGGTCATTGCTGTGAGGATTTGACGGCACTTCACTGCACACTGCACTTCATACCCCTCTGGCCCACTCTTGGCATTGAGCACGGTGACCGTAAGCACACACCTACAGTCAATGAGGAAAAGGGGATTTCCCTGTAACTACTCCTTTAAATGGTACGGAAACCCTCAGCGTGGACTCCCTCGCTCGTCCTGTTCCGCTGTCGGTGTTCGCTGAGCTGGCAGCTGCCCGGACGGCTCTTAAATCGCGTGGAGTGTTTGCGGAGAAGAGGAGGAGAGGTGGAGAGGAGAAAGAGAAGAGGAGAGGAGTGATGACCCTTGAGGTGGATTGTTTATCGTACAGTTCAGACTCTCTTTAACCTCAGAAAAGCCTCATGATCCTCCAGAGGACTCCACTTCCCAAACACAGCCCCCGGGGCGCTGGAAGCCTGTCAGAAAAGTGTCGTTTTCTCACAGTTTCTCGTAAATTCTCACAGTTTCTCCCACCTCTGTCTTTTCAACAGGTGCAGAGAGTTAAAGTTAGTGACATGTTGCGGACCGAGCACAAGCAGCAGAGTAATAACAGTCTGACGTTTTAATTTGGTTTATTTTCGGTTGAAGACAGAAAGGTACATCAACACCCTGAAAAATACAATTACACTGGGATTTTAATTCAACCATTAGATACACTCTACACACACACACACTCTCTCTCTCTCTGAGTAACTCCCCATTTTAACAGCGAAAGGAAGCCTGTCAATCATTTTATCACCATCACCTATACATTATTATTATTATTATTAATATTATAAATGATATCTTATGGCTGGTATCACACAAAGGGGCTGTGAGGCTACAGGCTTTACTCCCAATTCACCTCCGTTCTTAATCCTGTGTAAACACTTACCGCTAGAAATAAATAAACCTGCTTTAATGTGGATATTTAATGTGAAGCTGAGGAGGAAACGTGACATTCGTATTAAAAACACTCTGCAGATCTCTGGAAGAGGGTGAAATTCAAGGCTACTTTCATCAAATGAACATTAATTCAATTAATTAACAAACATTAATCATTTTCCTCTCATTGTTATGATATTAAAATAGATCAAACGCTCTCAGTGCTTTTCTCAACTCAGTGCGTGTTCAGAGCGCTTCTGAATGACCCTGAGAGAGAGAGAGAGAGAGGGGTAGAGAGAGAGAGAGAGAGAGAGAGAGAGAGAGAGAGAGAGAAAGAGTGAGAGAGCGGTAGAGAGAGAGAGGGGTAGAGAGAGAGAAAGAGAGAGAGAGAAAGAGAGGGAGAGAGAGGGGTAGAGAGAGAGAAAGAGAGAGAGAGAGAGGGGTAGAGAGAGAAAGAGAGAGAGAGAGAGGGGTAGAGAGAGAGAGGGGTAGAGAGAGAGAAAGAGAGAGAGAGAGAGGGGTAGAGAGAGAGAGAGAGAGGGGTAGAGAGAGAGAGGGGTAGAGAGAGAGAGAGAGAGAAAGAGAGAGGGGGGGGAGAGGGGCAGAGACAGAGAGAGAGAGAGAGAGAGAGAGAGAGAGAGAGAGAGAGAGAGAGAGGAGAGGGGTAGAGACAGAGAGAGAGAGAGAGAGAGAGAGAGAGAGAGAGAGAGAGAGAGAGGGGTAGAAAGAGAGAGAGAGAGAGAGGGGTAGAAAGAGAGAGAGAGAGAGAGTGCAAGAGTGCGAGGGAGAGAGAGAGAGAGAGAGCGAGGGAGAGAGAGGAGAGAGAGGAGAGAGAGAGAGGGAGAGAGAGAGAGCGAGAGAGTTTGCCGTTTCATTAAAAGCTGGTGTAGTGCACTCTAGATGCCGCAGTAAATAAGGAGAGTAATTACCACTGAACCGTTGGCCAGAAAAGATAAAACACAAAAGGCCTTTTAACTGACATTGTGAAATTAACTGCTCCTCCAACTTCAGTCTTTTCTCCTGGGATTAGGCTTTTATTCTGCTCACTTTTCTGCCATTAACTCTTTACATAAAAGAAGTCCTCCCTCTGGAATAAATACCATCACAACACACACAACTCCAAAGCTTTTAACTAAAACTCTCCTCAGCCTTCGCTCCAAAGGAAACCAGCATTTTATAACAGAGTTTACCTCTGACTGTAGACACACAGTCACTTTCAGGGGCGAGATTCACATAAAACACTGAAGACAATGGCATCAGAAGTAGGTTAAAAAACCAGAGAAAGCACCCATTACAAAATTATAAAAGAAAAGCATGTGGTTTGTGTTTTGAGACAAATTTAAAGTTGGAAAACATCACTTTCCTTTATCGATTCTGTTTATATTCATTTATTGACAATTTCTTTAAAGTGTTTATTAAAAATGAGTAACCTAGAAACGCAAGGAACACCATAGCAACCAAACAGTCGCAGTGGATAGCAGCAACCTGGAATACCACAGATGCCACCTTGGGCATCTGGCAACAACACACGTGGTCATAGCAACCACCTAGCAACCAGCGAGACATCATAGAAAAAGGATTAATAAGAGACAGAGTCCTCTGGTTATCGTATGAAGTCAGATTTTTATGTTGAATCGCTGAGTCTTTTCTCCCCAGTGCACTCCGAGTGACCCAGAGTTCAAAACAGGAATGTTTGGGTGTGTGTGTGTGTGTGTGTGTGTGTGTGTGTGTGTGTGTGTGGAGGGGGCTTCGGTGGAGCACGAGCAGAGAAAGGGCTCTTTGTGGTTTTGAGACTTTGATCAAACCTGAACCTGCCACAGATCTTCACTGAGGCTTCTTTTTAATTATTTATAGCTTATTTATGTGTTTATTTATTAATGTATTTATAGACTCCCATCCCCAGAGCTCAGGAAGCGGAACCTGTTTTCAGAAACCGATCAGGAGTTACACGAATCAGAGCAGGGTAATCAATCATGTAATCACTACCTTTCATAATGTAGAGCTGCATTAAACATTCATAACTGTGCAGTGGGGGGGGGGGGGGGGGGTGGGTGGAAATGAAATCATAATCAATACAGACCACAGAGTTTATAAGAAATCCCACTGATTTCCCCATGATCCTCTAACGGAGCTGTAAACACAGACATGGAGAGTGCAGTAGTTCTAGAGACACTCCGGAGTCAGAGCAGAGGACAGCGGAGGTGAATGGAACCAGACGTCCTTGTCTAAAAGCACCTCACAGAAAGTGAGGACAGTAGACGGTGGGGGACAGTGGACGGTGGGGGTGAATGGAACCAGACGTCCTCCTCTGAAAGCCAGTAGATGTGAGGGGGACAGTAGATGGTGGGGGACAGTAGAAGGTGGAGGACAGTGGACGGTGGGGGACAGTAGAAGGTGGGGGAGAGTAGACGGTGGGGGAGAGTAGACGGTGGGGGACGGTGGGGGACAGTAAACAGTGGGAGACAGTAGATGGTGGGGGACAGTAGACGGTGGGGGACGGTGGGGGACAGTAAACAGTGGGGGACAGTAGACGGTGGGGGAGAGTGGACGGTGGGGGAGAGTGGGGGACAGTAGACAGTGGGAGACTGTTACACAGCTCTGGTGGAGGTCACAGGTGGTGGTGGACAGGTAGATTCTCTTAATATCGCTGTAGATCTACCTTGACATCTCTGTAGTTCCACCTTAAATTTTCCCAGTGAATCACTGCAGTTTTCAAAGCCGTTCTGTTGGTAAGAGTTGGTTTGTTTACAGAAACACAGCTGTAATGCGGTAACGGAGCCACTTTGTACCTTTGTTTACTTTTTATTATTTACAATAAACACAACAGTAAACAGCTGTGTTTGGATTTTTCAACATTCCTTCTTTATAAAATAAAAGTCCTCAACACTGACACGACATTCATTAAAAATGAAGCAGTAAAACCACTGTCTCCTTTCATCTCCCCCCAACATCACCCCCACCTTCTCTCTCTCTCTCTCTCTCTATCACACACACACTTTCCTTTCTCTCTCACACACACACACTTTCCTTTCTCTCTCACACACAGTCTCCCTCTTTTCTTTCCCTCTCTCTTACTGTCAGTTCTCTCTCTCTCTGTTTTATTGATTTATTTTGTCTCCGCTGTTTCTCTGAGTGTGGAGTGGAATCTGAAACCAAAACGTATTTTTTAAAAGAGTTTATATTGCATAAAAATGTTTAAAATAATGTAATAACGGTGTGTGGAAGAGAAATGAGAGAGAGAGAAAGAGAGAGAGAGAGAGAGAGAGAGAGAGAGAGAGAGAGAGAGCAAAAGAAAACAAAGATGAAGGAGGAGAAATACAGTATTTAAAACATTTGGAGGAAGTTTTAAAGAAATAAATGCATGTGTTTTGTTGCCAGGCTTTGTCTGGAGCAGCTGGACCAGCAGTGCCCACATAACTCACATACACACACACACACACACACACACACACACACACACAGAGGAATGTGGCAGTGTCTCAGAGGCTGTTAAGAAGTGCATTAAAGCTGATAATGGAGGAGATAATGTCCTCTATGAACACTTAGTGACCTCTGGGCTCTCTCTCTGTGTGTGTGTCAGACCCTGCGATAGTTGTGTCTTAATTTATTTCTCATTCCTGCGGCCAAATCCAAAACACACGCTTCAGGTTCGAACCGCTCGCTTCTAAAAGCTGGAGAAACTACTCCATTGTCTCTGAATGAATCAGAGTTTATTCTCCATAGAGCGGGTTCCCCACGTGAAATTCACAAGAGTCTCTTCAGACGGACTGTGTTCACTGTATTTTACAAACTCTACGTCAGCCATTACCTGCTCCTCCCTTTAAATCAAGTTACAATTCCCTAAAACACACAGGTCTCAGACTGCAGTAGACTTTAAAATCATCCTTTATTTCCATCTCTAACTTCACCAATCACATACGGGGCATTTTATTGGACACAGGAACCACTTTAACTTTGACCTGACAGCACTGTTGCTTATTGGTGTTTATCATTTTATGGTGTATTTATTTCCTTCCCCTTTCTCTGCTTCCTTCGTAAATAAGAAGAACCTGTTGTTAACGACTTGTCTATTGTTTACACTGAAGAGAAACCTCTTTCTGTAACACCGCCCCCCTACCGTTCCGCCGGCGGAAGCATTTTTTAAAATCAACATTAATTAGTCGACAGCGTCAAATAGTTTTATCACACAGCCCTCAACCGCACCTCATATGATACAGCAGTAACACAGCTCCCCTCACAGCGATGTTCAGCCGCCTTCACTCCACCGTTCTCCAGAAAAACACAGAGAGAGCCCACCCTGCTCGGTGCTGACTGTTTTACAGCTGGAGCAGGACGCATTTTAACTCGGACTTTAAACCATAACAGACATGTAACGTCTCAAAAAAAATCACAGGGAAGGAGCCGCGCCGGGGAACGGCTCCAAACAAAAAGCTCCAGAGATAATCCCTTGCTCGCCACGCCACAGTAAACATGCCTTTATTTACTACGCAGTGGTAAAAAACACTGTCGCAGTCCTGGCGCAAAGGAAGGGGGAGGTTTTGACGTAAACTCTTCGTGAATTCAAAAGCTGACGGCGTTCCTTCTTAGACGCAGCTGTGGACCAATGAGCGGCTGCCGGCTGTGAGCGGGGTCCTGTGCTGGACACAGGGATTGGCTCACAGCTCTGAGGGGGCGGGTCAGAAGTGATTGACACCTCTGTAAACCAATAGCAGGGACTCAGACGAAGACGAAGATCCCAGTGAATCAGATGTGAAGAAATGGCTGGTCTTTTATCCTCAGCACCCACTCACACACTGTTTACCTCTAAAATAATAGGCTTTTTTTTTAAAGGTTTTCAATTGATGGAAACAAAAGGCTGAAGGTGAATGAATGCCGTGGCCCATGTGTCTACATCGGTTTAGGTCTTAAATGATCATGCTACTATTTGTAGAACTTAAGAGATCTAGTGGTAAAGTGGTGTCGAACAAACCGCTCTAAAATGAGCCGAAAACAACTGCGAAAAGGGGTTAAATAAATAAAAAACTATTAATATATGAGTGCCCATTTTTAAAATAGGTTTCAGTCCTGTATTTATGTCACATCCAGGCCACTAGGTGTCAGTATAAGGACCTCTTCAATAATGTGATGGAGAATCAGTGGAAAAAATGACTGATCACTGCTGTAGCTTTATCTACTGTTTCTTCTCCTTCATGTGTGTGTTGACCTCTCTCTCTCTCTCTCTCTCTCTCTCTCTCTCTCTTCTCAGTTCTCTTCTAAATGTGAAGATGAATCAGTAGATTAATGGCTGACTGTTCCTCTATCCTCTTTCCACAGTGCCCTTAGTGGCCAAACAGTTCACTGTTTCCCCTGCTGTAACTCTAGTGATAGAGGAGTCCCGACGTGTGCACGTTCACACTGCGCAGAGCAGAATCAGAGTCTCCTGTGTGCTTCACGTCTCCTGTCACTGTAGAAATGCTGCACAAGGCTCTCTGTCCTGTTGGGGGCGCTGTAAATGAACGGTAAACATAGTTGTGTTGTGTTTCTGACCACAGCTAAATAAACACAGGATTGTCCGACTTTGTTTGATCACAGTCATTACACACACACACACACACACTGCAGAAATGACCACCACTTGGGCCCCTGTGGTAACTACAGGTGCTTTACCTGGATGAGGATTGGGGACACTGCACTGCCCCCTCGCTCTGAGTGACCTGTGATTGGAGGAGACAGGTGCTGCTGAATTCACTTGGATGCTGTGACATGTTGGAGCTAAAGGGCATCATTCGGCTGGTGTGGAAGACATCACACACACACACGCACACACACACACACACACACACACACACACACAGAGAGAGCAGATGGTGCACTGTGCCCAAAGCTAAACTCCAGCATCTGCAGAGCGCAGTGTTTATCAGAGAGAGCTGCAGAAATTACAGCTAGAGCTCAGGCAGCAACAGTCTCTACTCTTCTGGAACATAGCTGTGAGGATCTGATGGTGTTCAGCCTCATCATCATCAGTGAGGGTCAGGGGCTGGTGTTGGGGATTAGTTCTGGATCAAACTCACCACTCCAACTCATCCCAAAGGAACGCATCTGTTTCTGGCTCGCTCTCTCTCTCTCTCCCTCTTTCCCCTTCTCTCTCTCTCTCTCTCTCTCTCTCTCTCTCTCTCTCTCTTTCCCCTTCTCTCTCTCTCTGTCTCCCTTTCACTCTTTCTCCCTTTCTCTCTCTCTCTCTCTCTGTCTCTCTCTCTCTCCCTTTCACTCTTCTCTCTCTCTCTCTCTCTCTCTCTCTCTCTCTCTCTTTCACTCTCTCTCTCTCTCTCTCTCTCTCTTTCACTCTCTCTCTCTCTCTCTCTCTCTCTCTTTCTCTCTCTCTCTCTCTCTCTCTCTCTCTCTCTCTCTCTCTCTCTCTGTGTTCGTGGATGTTTTGGCTCCTTATGTTCTCTGTTGATGGAGATGAGATCCAGACATGCTTTATTTTTTTCCTCCATTTTTCCAGCTTGTATCTTTCCTCTCTCTCTGATTCTCCCTGTCTCTCTCTCCCTCTCTTTTCTCTGATCCTCTCACTCCCTCGCTCCCTCTCTCGCTCTTTTCTGTCTCTCTGGTGTATAACCTCCTCTCCTGGCCTTTACCCTCCCTCTCCGTTCCCTGTGTTTCTGCATATGGCTCTGTTTTATTTCTCGACAGCGTCCCTGCTCTCCGAATCCGTCCGACCGGACTCAGCTGAGCCGTATTTATTTGGACGGCGGGTGGGAGATAGGGGTTTAGTCGGAGAGCGTGTGCGAGGGAAGAGAAAGGTATTTGCTGGAGATGGAAGCGGACGGAGGTCACTTTGTTTAATAATTGGAGCCATTCATTAAAACTGAACCTGAGCCAGAACCTTCGACTCCCTTCGTCTGAATCCACTGAGGAAAAACAGAGAGGCAGAAACATTCGGACGCTGGTCCAAGCCCTGGCTCTGAACCCGTCTTTCGGCACTCACATTCATTACAGCTTTTATCCGAAGGCGTCCAAACTGCAGCGGTCCGGCCTCCCGCAGTGGACACTTTACTGGAAACAGTTTGCCTCCGCTCCCTTCCTTCCTTTAGAGTCCCTTCACTTTGGGATTTAATCCAGATTCAAACAAATCAATAATAACAACAGTTTTACAGCTTTATTCACCTCAACACTCAATATATAACATTAATTCATCAATATTTACACCACATTATTTATCTCCCATCTACCATTTCATCATTGTCCAGTGTGTGTGTGTGTGTGTCCTTCACACTGTGAGTAAATCTCATGGACGAATGACCAACAGAAACGCTCCAAAATCGACTTCCACTGAGAGTTCCGAAGGTTTTCTTCTTCTCCTGTAATTTTACAGATACTTGTTGTTCATTGGACGGCGAGGGTGTGGCGTCAGATCTGAATTATTCAGCGTCAGTGTTCAGTATCGGAATTAGAATCCACTCTAATGACTGTAGATTATTTCTCTCTACACTGTATTTAATCTCCACCGAGGAGCACTCAGTAACTTCTCAGAAGTGTTCAGTCTGCGACACAGTGCTGAGTGCAGCAGCTGCAGCTGGTCGTGGTGTTAATGCGGTCTTTTTAAAACACGGAGGAGATCTATGATGAAATGAGGTGGTGATTTGACTTGAGGAAAGGCGAGTTTATTTAAAGAGCACCTTTCGGGCAAATCACGGAGTCAAGAGACGCTAAGAGCAAAGTTAAATTAAGAGCAGGAACAAATAAAGAAAAGGAAACAACATAAAAGGCATTTTAAAACAATTAAAATAGAGCAATAAAAGGAAACAAAAGAATTAAAACAATAAAATAAGAGTAAACACTAAAGTGTGGTTCCAGAAGAAAACGTGAGGAGTGTTTTAAACCGAACTGGAGCTGAAGCACAGTGTAGAGCAACACTACAGTGAATAAAACCTGTAAAACACACTAAATAATGTTTAATAAAAACCTCTGACACTGACTAACACTATCACCGTTCTGTAAAGACTCCTCAGTAAAGACACAGTGATTTAGAGGGTTATACTTTAATGAAGTTTGGTGGTAAATAAGTTGCCTACATTTTTAAATAAAGCAAAACAACATTTTTACAGTGTGTTACTTTAATTTACTTTTCATTATTTAACATTAATATAAAGTACTCAGTATCTATTTCATAGTTTTTAGAATCTACTCTGAAATATTAACTAATTATTATCCTCTATGATGTGATATTAGGAGCAGAGTCCTCAGTGGAACACACACAGTATCTTTAACTAGGAACAGAACTGTGGATTTTAACGTAGTGTTGAGTTAATTCGCCTCGTTTCATCTCCAGGACTTTTATTGTGTTCTTTTATTCTCCACAGTTGTATAATGAAAGATTACAGAGATCCCCCTCTCCATCTGGAGAAGAGAATGTAATGAACCTTTAGGGAACACAACTGGACTCTAACACCACTGCTGTACCTTTTAAAGATACACTACACTGTTTGTAGCTTTAGCGACAGTAATGTACCTGTGAAATATTCTGTATCTACTTTAAATAAATGAAGGTCTGATGTGATGTTAATGATATGATGATATTAATAAACACTAATGAAATCCAGGGTAAATTCACATCTGAATCTTGTTTTACACTCGTCTTATTTACGTAAGAACAGTTAAAGTTTGGCCATTTTTCTGTAGATTCTTACATTTCACTCGTTGTATTTCTGTACACACAGCCCTTGGGTTTTTAAATGTGTTTTAAATATGAATTTCATCATCATCATGAAGTATTTAATATTCACACTGTGCAGTGTTCAGAGTCTACTCTGAGTTATCTTTATTTACTTTCAAGTGTTCGGTATCGACAGTGTAGTATTGAGTGTGTGATATTAAGTATTCAGAGTCGATTAACACTAACGCAGTAGTCAATACGTACTGCACAGTATTCAGCATCTTCAGTGAAGTGTTCGGCACCTACTCTGCGGTAGTTACTCTGTACTATGAAAGTAATATGTGAGTTGTGTAAAGCTGTAGTTTCCAGGTCCTCCAGCGGCTCTCAGTGCAGAGGCGAGGGTCTGTGGAGCGACGGAGGGAGGGAGGGGGTCCGCCGTGGTCTCGGTGCCGCGGGTCGACCGTGATTTTATCCTGTTTCAGTTTTCCTCTTTTCTCTGAAGTCGTCACCAGAGAACAATCACAATCACAGCGTCTGGGGTTTCCACGTCTTTTCAACATCTCCTCGGAACAGGGTGATCTGTCTCAGTGAAACACGCAGCGCCGCGCGGGACGTGATGTCCAGAGATCAGCTCTGAGATCACACGCGGCGGTTTGGCTGGGGATGGCTTTAATGACGCGTCCTCGTCCGGCTGCGGTCGCAGATTCAGACTCAGATTTCCTCGCTCTCAATGTGTTTACTGTCTCCGCACAAAACCATCCCCTCACACGAGCATCAAAGATCCTCGCCATCCTTCAGTTCCTGGCCCTATTTTATTTAGTCACTAATAACTGTGTAATTACATATTACATTATGTGTAATAACAAGGCAGATACCATTGATGAATTTGTTATAACAGACACATAACAGGTGTTTAGCTCAGGCATCAACAGGTTTTAACCCTGTAATAACATTAGTAACACAATAAACAGCATTTGTGTAATAACACATGTAATAACTGGATAAGCCTTATGTGACAGTGGCTACATCAGGGTTAGTTACATTGTTATTGCATACATTCTTAAAAATAAATGCCAAAATTAATAGTTAAACGTGATTACAAACAATAAAGGCTTTTTAAGCAAAGTCTATGCTCACTTTATTACACATGTAACTACATAGAATAAATATGTTATTAGCTCTACAGATTACATAACGGAGTGTTTGAGTGAATGGATGAGTGTGTGAGTGACTGAGTGAGTGTCTGAGTGACTGGATGAGTGTGTTAGTGACTGAGTGAGTGTGTGAGTGAATGTGTGTGTGAGTGAATGGATGAGTGTGTGGGTGACTGAGTAAGTGTGTGAGTGACTGGATGAGTGTGTGAGTGACTGGATCAGTTTGTGAGTGACTGAGTGAGTGTGTGAGTGACTGGATGAGTGTGTGAGTGACTTAGTGAATGTGTGAGTGACTGGATGAGTGCGTGAGTGACTGGATGAGTGCGTGAGGGACTGGATGAGTGCGTGAGTGACTGGATGAGTGTTTGAGTGACTGAGTGAGTGTGTGAGTGACTGGATGAGTGCGTGAGTGACTGGATGAGTGTGTGAATGACTGAGTGAGTGTGTGAGTGACTGGATGAGTGCGTGAGTGACTGGATGAGTGTGTGAGTGACTGGATGAGTGTGTGAGTGACTGAGTGTGTGAATGACTGAGTGAGTGTGTGAGTGACTGGATGAGTGCGTGAGTGACTGGATGAGTGTGTGAGTGACTGAGTGAGTGTGTGAGTGACTGGATGAGTGCGTGAGTGACTGGATGAATGCGTGAGTGACTGAGTGAGTGTGTGAGTGACTGAGTGAGTGTGTGAGTGACTGGATGAGTGCGTGAATGACTGGATGAATGTGTGAGTGACTGAGTGAGTGTGTGAGTGACTGAGTGAGTGTGTGAGTGACTGGATGAGTGTGTAAGTGACTGGATGAATGTGTGAGTGACTGAGTGAGTGTGTGAGTGACTGGATGAGTGCGTGAATGACTGGATGAATGTGTGAGTGACTGAGTGAGTGTGTGAGTGACTGGATGAGTGCGTGAGTGACTGGATGAGTGTGTGAGTGACTGAGTGTGTGTGTGAGTGACTGAGTGAGTGTGTGAGTGATTGGATGAGTGTGTGAGTGACTGAGTGAGTGTGTGAGTGACTGGATGAGTGTGTGAGTGACTGAGTGAGTGTGTGAGTGACTGGATGAGTGTGTGAGTGACTGAGTGAGTGTGTGAGTGACTGGATGAGTGCGTGAGTGACTGGATGAATGTGTGAGTGACTGAGTGAGTGTGTGAGTGACTGAGTGAGTGTGTGAGTGACTGGATGAGTGTGTGAGTGACTGAGTGAGTGTGTGAGTGACTGAGTGAGTGTGTGAGTGACTGGATGAGTGCGTGAGTGACTGGATGAGTGTGTAAGTGACTGGATGAGTGTGTGAGTGACTGGATGAGTGTGTAAGTGACTGGATGAGTGTGTGAGTGTGTTAGTGAGTGTGTGAGTGACTGGATGAGTGCGTGAGTGACTGGATGAGTGTGTAAGTGACTGGATGAGTGTGTGAGTGTGTTAGTGAGTGTGTGAGTGACTGGATGAGTGTGTAAAAAACTGACTAAAACTTTGAGAAGGGCATAGTTTTTAAAATCCAGCCGTCTCATGTCTCCAAACTTCAGACAGTGTATGTTCACTTCTCAGTGCTGCCACTCACCTGTAGGGGGCGATGAAGCATTTCGAATGATCAGCACCTGGCCTTCCTTCAAATCCTCAGCCAGTTTAAACAATAAGAGGATCCCTGCCTCTGTCTTTCTCTGGGATTTTCCCAGCCTCTTGCTTTTCCGGGACGTTCCCGAGGCGGAGCGCTGGGATTAAACCCTCAACATCTTCCCAAACAAACAGCGAGCGTTATTGATTTGTTCTGATTTATTCTGATCTATGGGTTGGATACAGAGGAGTGTGAAACATATCCCGGCTCGGAGCGGAGCGGAGTGTGTGAGCGGAGCCTTATATAGACGGCCTTTAATTTAATTAACGTTAATGAGCTCCTTTTAGGCGTAATGTTCACATTAATAGACACGGATAGTTAAACCCTGTCCCTGTGTATTGCATAATGAATGGAGGAGATCAGCAGGTCATTTAGGAATGAAAGATGGACAGAATAACGCCCTCCCTCTCTGTGTCCTCGGGGAGACGGATGGAGAGAATGGACAGAAAAGTGGATAAATGTTGGTTCAGTCATTTCTCAGAGGAGAGAGAATCATGTTTTAATGAAGGTGCAGTTTATCAGCCTCTGATTTCCTCTTCACGGATTCAGTAAATGTTGGTTCTAACACTTCCTCGGATCCAGGGATGAGTGAAGGTGGACATGGGAGCGGTGCAAAAAAAAAGACCACTATAAAAAGAGTCATTAAAGATCGGGAAAGAGGATGTGTCCCCGTTCACTTCAAACAGAACCCAGCGTTTTTCTGCTTTTACATCAAACGAAGAATATCTGGAAATATACAAAAACATAAGTGAAGACCACAGAAATAAAGTCAGAGAACGTTTAAAATAAAGCAAGAAAACAACAAAAACACCCAGTTTCTCCTCTGTTTCAACCAGGGATTTAAAAACAGTCAAAAACAGGTTCCGGAAAGTGCCGAGGGCCAAGCTTAAATCTACAGCGTGGAACGCTACGCTGAATCCACACTGATGAAGTGGTGTAGCGCCCCCTGCTGTAGCCCCTCACCATTTCACAAACCCTCAGCCTCTCGCTGGTGAAGCGCTGTTTGTTTGTTGATTGTTTGTTTGTTGATTGTTTGTTTGTTTGTTCGTGTGCTGTGTCGACTCTACTGCGCTCATCTAATCCATCCATAAACACACACACAGTGAATCCACACACACCTGGAGCAGCTGTGGATGTTGAGGGAGGATCCATCCGGCGCCGTTCTGATCCCGAACCTGCTTCTCTAACATTTAGACATCATCCGCCCTCAGGTCAGGGGCCGTCAGGGAGATAGAGACGGTGTAAAGTGAACGGAGGACGTGAGGAGACACACACAAACACTCCGCCATTTAATGGAAGGGACTTCAGCATCCGCTGGCTCTGGTCTCGGCGGGGTGTGTGTGTGTGAGGGGGGGGGGGGGGGGTCCTGGAACCAAACCCCTGCAGACACAGGAGGAGGAGAGCGTAATAAAAATGAAGATATATTTATAACAGCGAAGATGTGTAGAGTCCTGGAGCAGAAAAATCTCCAAAAACGACGTTTATTGGTAAATTAAAATGTTACAGAGGGGTTTTGTGACGTAAACAGATATTAGTTTTAGCTTCTGACAGTTAATTTACCCCCCCCCCCCCACACACACACACACGCAATGGCCGCCCACATACTGACCCCCCACACAATGCGCGCCCACATACTGACCCCCCACACAATGCCCCCCACACAATGACCCCCCACATACTGCCCCCCCCACACAATGCCCCCCCCCACATACTGCCCCCCCACACAATAACCCCCACATACTGCCCCCCCCACAATGCCCCCCCACATACTGCCCCCCCACACAATGCCCCCCACACAATGACCCTCCCACACAATGACCCCCCACATACTGCCCCCCCACACAATGCCCCCCACACAATGACCCCCCACACAATGACCCTCCCACACAATGACCCCCCACATACTGCCCCCCCACACAATGCCCCCCCACATACTGCCCCCCCACACAATGCCCCCCCACATACTGCCCCCCCCACACAATGACCCCCCACATACTGCCCCCCCACACAATGCCCCCCCACATACTGTCCCCCACACAATGCCCCCCACACAATGACCCCCCACATACTGCCCCCCCTACACAATGCCCCCCCCACAATGCCCCCCCCACATACTGCCCCCCCACACAATGCCCCCCACACAATGACCCCCCACATACTGCTCCCCCACACAATGCCCCCCACACAATGACCCCCCACACAATGCCCCCCCACACAATGACCCCCACATACTGCCCCCCCCACAATGCCCCCCCACATACTGCCCCCCCACACAATGCCCCCCACACAATGACCCTCCCACACAATGACCCCCCACATACTGCCCCCCCCACATACTGCCCCCCCACACAATGCCCCCCCACATACTGCTCCCCCACACAATGCCCCCCACACAATGACCCCCCCACACAATGCCCCCCCACACAATGACCCCCCCACGCAATGCCCCCCCACACAATGACCCCCACACACAATGCCCCCCCCCACATACTGCCCCCCCACACAATAACCCCCACATACTGCCCCCCCCACAATGCCCCCCCACATACTGCCCCCCCACACAATGCCCCCCACACAATGACCCTCCCACACAATGACCCCCCACATACTGCCCCCCCACACAATGCCCCCCACACAATGACCCCCCACACAATGACCCTCCCACACAATGACCCCCCACATACTGCCCCCCCACACAATGCCCCCCCACATACTGCCCCCCCCACACAATGACCCCCCACATACTGCCCCCCCACACAATGCCCCCCCACATACTGTCCCCCACACAATGCCCCCCACACAATGACCCCCCACATACTGCCCCCCCTACACAATGCCCCCCCCACAATGCCCCCCCCACATACTGCCCCCCCACACAATGCCCCCCACACAATGACCCCCCACATACTGCTCCCCCACACAATGCCCCCCACACAATGACCCCCCACATACTGCCCCCCCACACAATGCCCCCCCACATACTGCCCCCCCACACAATGACCCCCCACATACTGCCCCCCCCACACAATGCCCCCCCCCACATACTGCCCCCCCACACAATAACCCCCACATACTGCCCCCCCCACAATGCCCCCCCACATACTGCCCCCCCACACAATGCCCCCCACACAATGACCCTCCCACACAATGACCCCCCACATACTGCCCCCCCACACAATGCCCCCCACACAATGACCCCCCACACAATGACCCTCCCACACAATGACCCCCCACATACTGCCCCCCCACACAATGCCCCCCCACATACTGCCCCCCCACACAATGCCCCCCCACATACTGCCCCCCCCACACAATGACCCCCCACATACTGCCCCCCCACACAATGCCCCCCCACATACTGTCCCCCACACAATGCCCCCCACACAATGACCCCCCACATACTGCCCCCCCTACACAATGCCCCCCCCACAATGCCCCCCCCACATACTGCCCCCCCACACAATGCCCCCCACACAATGACCCCCCACATACTGCTCCCCCACACAATGCCCCCCACACAATGACCCCCCACATACTGCCCCCCCACACAATGCCCCCCCACACAATGACCCCCACATACTGCCCCCCCCACAATGCCCCCCCACATACTGCCCCCCCACACAATGCCCCCCACACAATGACCCTCCCACACAATGACCCCCCACATACTGCCCCCCCCACATACTGCCCCCCCACACAATGCCCCCCCACATACTGCTCCCCCACACAATGCCCCCCACACAATGACCCCCCCACACAATGCCCCCCCACACAATGACCCCCCCACGCAATGCCCCCCACCACAATGACCCCCACACACAATGCCCCCCCCCACATACTGCCCCCCCACACAATAACCCCCACATACTGCCCCCCCCACAATGCCCCCCCACATACTGCCCCCCCACACAATGCCCCCCACACAATGACCCTCCCACACAATGACCCCCCACATACTGCCCCCCCACACAATGCCCCCCACACAATGACCCCCCACACAATGACCCTCCCACACAATGACCCCCCACATACTGCCCCCCCACACAATGCCCCCCCACATACTGCCCCCCCACACAATGACCCCCCACATACTGCCCCCCCACACAATGCCCCCCCACATACTGTCCCCCACACAATGCCCCCCACACAATGACCCCCCACATACTGCCCCCCCTACACAATGCCCCCCCCACAATGCCCCCCCCACATACTGCCCCCCCACACAATGCCCCCCACACAATGACCCCCCACATACTGCTCCCCCACACAATGCCCCCCACACAATGACCCCCCACACAATGCCCCCCCACATACTGCCCCCCCACACAATGACCCCCACATACTGCCCCCCCCACAATGCCCCCCCACATACTGCCCCCCCACACAATGCCCCCCACACAATGACCCTCCCACACAATGACCCCCCACATACTGCCCCCCCACACAATGCCCCCCCACATACTGCTCCCCCACACAATGCCCCCCACACAATGACCCCCCCACACAATGCCCCCCCACACAATGACCCCCCCACGCAATGCCCCCCCACACAATGACCCCCACACACAATGCCCCCCACACAATGCCCCCCCACATACTGCCCCCCCACACAATGCCCCCCACACAATGCCCCCCCACACAATGACCCCCCCACACACAATGCCCCCCCACACAATGCCCCCCCCACACACACACACACAATGACCCCCACACTGAGGTGCTATCCACCAGGTCTTTAAACATGCAGCATCAGCTGACACCGGAGGAGAGCTCTAACTGCCCAGGTCTGTCACATCAGCCCACGGAGCCGTACAGTAAACAAACAGTAGATTGCTGTGAGGATCTGATTGCAGGCGTGAGGATGGAGGATTAGTCGACTGTCAGTAATCCATCACTGGTCTGAAATGTTTATTTTTATTTTATTAACTTTAAACACAGGTCGTTATCAATAAAACTGAATTAAAACTGGATTAACGGAGTCCGCGGTGCGTTCCCTTCACACCTGGATATGGAGGTACAGCCCCTGAGACTCAGGGATGACGTGGCGAGAGTTTCTCTGTGGGAGAGAGATTTTTTTAAACGCTGAGATGAGCACGATTTTTCTGCCTGGAAGAATCTGCCGGAGGGAAGCGAGAGAAGCCGATAAAGACCAGAGGCTGGACGCTCTCCAATCAGCAGCTTTTCTATTGATCTCTGAATAAAAAAACACCACTTATTTAATTCCAGTGTGTACCCCGAGCTCCACACGAATAAATTACTACATTAAACCAATCCGGCTTCCAGCTTTCGGCCATAATTCTGTTTCTATAAATTACTTAACAACGTCCCGTGAACCCTGTGTTTAAAATACATTTATAACACAGCTCAGCCCCCTACAGGTGACACAGTGGTGGAGTGGATCAGACACAGCAGTGCTGCTGGAGTGTTTAACCCCTGTGTCCACTCTCTGTCCACTCTGTGAGACACTCCTCCCTCGTTGGTCCACCTTGTAGATGTAGAGTCAGAGACAGTAGCTCATCTGTCGCTGCAGAGTGTGTGTCGCTCGTCCTCTAGTCCTTCATCAGTGACACAGGGATCAATCTTTAATGACTCTGTGGAAATGCACTGATGGGTTTACGTTGGTTTGGAGCTGGTTTCACGTCGAGAGCAGGATGAAATACACAAACGGACCTGACGTTTCTGGAGCGTCTCTAAAGACTCATGACCTAAAAGAGCTGAGCTCTTGATCTTTTTAAATAAATAAAAATACAGGCCATTTTTATTAAAAATAAATCATTTGTGGAGGTGCAGTTGAAGTCGATGTGTTTCAAACACTGACTTATTCATTCTGTAAAATATATACTTTACAAACGTAAAGATGACATTTTCTGCTCATTTTACTGCACAGTTAAATCTAATTCTAATTAAACATTGATTCATCCGTCGTGTTTCATCCTCATTAGGGCCATGGAGGGGCTTGGGACCCACGCAGAATCATTACAGCAGACCAGAACACACTCACATACTTATCCATTCACTCACACAGTCACACATTCACTCACACACTCATCCATTCACTCACACAGTCACGCATTCACCCACACACTCATCCATTCACTCACTCACACATCCATCCATTCACTCACACACTCATCCATTCACTCACACAGTCACACATTCACTCACTCACACATTCATCCATTCACTCACACACTCATCCATTCACTCACACAGTCACACATTCACTCACACACTCATCCATTCACTCACACAGTCACACATTCACTCCTCCATTCACTCACACACACATTCATCCATTCACTCACACATTCATACATTCACTCACACAGTCACACATTCACCCACACACCCATCCATTCACTCACTCACACATTCATCCATTCACCCACACACTCATCCATTCACTCACTCACACATTCATCCATTCACTCACACAGTCACACATTCACCCACACACTCATCCATTCACTCACACAGTCACACATTCACCCACACAGTCACACATTCACCCACACACTCATCCATTCACTCACTCACACATTCATCCATTCACCCACACACTCATCCATTCACTCACTCACACACTCATCCATTCACTCACACAGTCACGCATTCACCCACACACTCATCCATTCACTCACTCACACATTCATCCATTCACCCACACACTCATCCATTCACTCACTCACACACTCATCCATTCACTCACAGTCACATATTCACCCACACATTCCTCCATTCACTCACACACTCACACATTCACACACACAGTCACACATTCACCCACACACTCATCCATTCACCCACACATTCACCCACACACTCATCCATTCACTCATTCACACTTCCATTCATTCACTCACACACTCACGCATTCACCCACACATTCATCCATTCACTCACTCACACATTCATCCATTCACTCACACAGTCACACATTCACCCACACACTCATCCATTCACTCACACAGTCACACATTCACCCACACAGTCACACATTCACCCACACACTCATCCATTCACTCACTCACACATTCATCCATTCACCCACACACTCATCCATTCACTCACTCACACACTCATCCATTCACTCACACAGTCACGCATTCACCCACACACTCATCCATTCACTCACTCACACATCCATCCATTCACTCACACACTCATCCATTCACTCACACAGTCACACATTCACTCACTCACACATTCATCCATTCACTCACACACTCATCCATTCACTCACACAGTCACACATTCACTCACACACTCATCCATTCACTCACACAGTCACACATTCACTCCTCCATTCACTCACACACACATTCATCCATTCACTCACACATTCATACATTCACTCACACAGTCACACATTCACCCACACACCCATCCATTCACTCACTCACACATTCATCCATTCACCCACACACTCATCCATTCACTCACTCACACATTCATCCATTCACTCATACACTCATCCATTCACTCACAGTCACATATTCACCCACACACTCCTCCATTCACTCACACACTCACACATTCACACACACAGTCACACATTCACCCACACACTCATCCATTCACCCACACATTCACCCACACACTCATCCATTCACTCATTCACACTTTCATTCATTCACTCACACACTCACGCATTCACCCACACATTCATCCATTCACTCACTCACACATTCATCCATTCACTCACACAGTCACACATTCACCCAAACACTCCTCCATTCACGCACACACTCACACTATCACTCACACAGTCACACATTCACCCACACACTCATCCATTCACTCACACAGTCACACATTCACCCACACAGTCACACATTCACCCACACACTCATCCATTCACTCACTCACACATTCATCCATTCACTCACACACTCATCCATTCACTCAGAGTCACACATTCACCCACACACTCCTCCATTCACTCACACACTCACACATTCACTCACACAGTCACACATTCACCCACACACTCATCCATTCACTCACACAGTCACACATTCACCCACATGCTCATTCATTTACTCACACACACATTCATCCATTCACTCACACAGTCACACATTCACTCACACATTCATCCATTCACTCACACAGTCACACATTCACCCACACACTCATCCATTCACTCACTCACACAATCACCCACACGCTCATCCATTCACTCACACACACATTCATCCATTCACTCACACACTCACACATTCACCCACACAGTCATTCATTCATTCACAGAGTCACACATTCACCCAAACACTGATTCACTCACTCACTCACTCACCCACTCACACATTCACCCACACACTCATCCATTCACTCACACACACACATTCATCCATTCACCCACACACTAACCCATTCACTCATTCACCCGCACACTCATCCATCCACTCACTCACAGTCAGTCACCCACACACTCACACATTCACCCACACACTCATTCATTCATTCACTCAGTCACCCAAACACTCACACATTCACTCACACACTCATCCTTTCTCATTTTCCAGGGTTGCCAGATTGTTGCCAGATTGTGAACTATCCCAGTTTTACAAAGGGTAATGCAAGGCATTATAAAGTGTTGTGTGTTTTAAACCTTTAATTAATGCATTATTATTGAAAGTGTTTAATGAATGCTTCACTTTTTACATGCTGCTGTAATGTTACTGAACTGCTTTATGTAAATTTATTTACTGTAAACTAAAGTAATTTTTGTAACTTAAAAAATATCACTATTTCATTGTTAAATATATTTTTATGTTCAACAAACGTGTGAAATTGAGCCAAATGAATCAAAGCAGTATTTTCTCAGCGATGGGGTCTTATTTCTTCATCTAATTTCTCAAGGGTTGCCAGGTACTTTCAGGTTTCTCAGGGGTTGTCAGATTTAAGGGTTGCCAGATTGAACAGTAAGTCCTCAATGACGCTTCACATGAAGCTAAAGTTTGATATTTTAAGCAAAAAAACTTATATAATTTAGATTTGAGTTTTTTCCTCCTTAAATGTTGCCAGATTTCTCCAAGATCCCAGGTTTCTCATGGGTTGCCAGATTGTGAGGGTCACCGGTGTGTGCTATGAGTCACTCAACCCTCTTCCCAGCCCCCTGCACTTCCCGCTGAAGTTGTATTAACCCCTGGTCCGGCTCTATATTGCTGTTAAATATTTAACCCCCTCTTCCAGCGCTGCAGGTAAAACCCTGCTCCATTATTAAAGCGAGAGGGGCTGTGTTTTAGTGAGAGCTGAGCTGATAAATGATTCAGAATTAAAATCGCTGTAAAGACACCTGTTAGTGTGCGGCCCTTTTGCGGTGGATTTCACTCGATGAACTCTGAACGGACCCCGGGACCTCGACAGCGGTGTCTCTTACAGAGTCCCGGAAAATGCATTATTCCTTTTCTCACGTTTAAAACTGGGACTTCTCCACAGCTCAGAGTCCTCCTCTCAGCTTCAGAAACACAGTACTATACCCTCCATCTATTCACAACAGGACGGCTTTTCCTTCCCTGGACCAGACCTTCTTCGGCCTCATGTCGTCACATGGTGTAAATGATCAGTGTTCTCACCATCTCCTTACGGTGACAGTTAAAAAAACAATTCAAATAGATGTATTTAGTGAATATTAATAAATAAAATAATAAAAATAAAACTGGAACAAGACTTTAAGGTTCTTCAAGATTAAAGCAGCACTAGGTCGTGTTTTACCATAAAATTACAGCTTCAAAATCACTGTGATGCTCCACTGAGCTGTAATAAGGAGAACAGAGCCTCTGTCTTTGCTACTCCCCGCTCAGCACTGCAGAAACCGCACTGTGTACATTCTGGGAGGAGGGTAGGGAACAATCTGCCTCTGCCCTTGATTTCAGAGCTGTGCTGTAGAAGTGAACTGAAGGTGTGCAGGACTTGGCCTCGGTCTCTGTGTGAGACACTGGAAGGAGAACGGAGCTGGTGTGTTTTCAGAGATGGGAGATACGAGGTTTTGTTCCAGTGACGATGCTGGTCCCTGTGAAGTCTCTCATTATCTGGATGTTGACGGATGTGTGTTTTGCTGCAGATGTTTGACGGGATTAAGGTTAGGAATCTGCTGAAGGTCGTCCCGTCGTTTCTCTGGAATGCTTCAGATCATCGTCCTGATGAAGGATGAGTCTCTCACACACGTTCTGCCACAGCTTTATTTCTCACTGTAACTCTTTATCTCTCATTTAACGCTTAACGACTTATTTATTTTTACCATAAACATGTTCTATTTCACCGCCACAGAGCCTGTGACCCGTCAGACATCAATAAACCCTCAATGACTGAGAACAAAGGACACGACACCGGTGACCGGACCAGAAAGGCCTGGTATTTCGGGCTTTATTCGCTCCGTCTCAGCGAGACACGGCTGTTTATCTGACGAGGGCAGATTTATAAAATCTCTTTAAACTTCATTTAACAACAAAAGCTCAAAGAAAATGTTCACAAAGTTGTGTCTGAACCGTACTGTACTCTGTAAATATGAACACAGTTAGAGTCTGACGCCTGCGGCTCGCTCCAGAAAATGGTGACGGAGGTGAAATCAGAGTGAAGAGTTTATAGAATGTTCCAGTTTCTCCGTTTAGAAGAGTCCACTGTAAACAGGAGAATATTAAAGGGATCCACTTGGTGGGGGCGTGGTCACCACTAAGATAGTGGGCGTGCTCACCACTAAGAGAGGGAGCGTGATCATGACTAATAGAGGGGGCGTGGTCACCACTAAGAGAGGGGGCGTGGTCACCACTAAGAGAGGGAGCGTGATCATGACTAATAGAGGGGGCGTGGTCACCACTAAGAGAGGGGGCGTGGTCACCACTAAGAGAGGGAGCGTGATCATGACTAATAGAGGGGGCGTGGTCACCACTAAGAGAGGGGGGGTGGTCACCACTAAGAGAGGGGGGGGGGCGTCACCACCAAGAGAGGATGGCGTGGTCACCACTTTGGGCTGAATTCTGTGAGAGAAACCGTTAAAAAAGAAACAGCTGCGCGAGATCTCACCGAGTTTAACTCTGGGATCAATAAAGCATTTATCAATCAAACCTGCAGCGCTGAGTCTCCTCCGCTCCCAAACGCTCCCACAGCCTCATTAAAGGAAAGAGGATGGAGCTCAGCATCAAACTCACCTCCGTCACCACTTTTTCAGAAACGGGGCTTATTTCTAAGAACAATATCTCGCTCATTCTTCACATCATACTTCAGTCCATCTATCCATCACTGCACTGCACTCGCTTTCATTCTCTGAGGTTATCATCATAGGGCTCAGTGAGAGAGAGAGAGATACAGAGGAAAGAGCAGGGAGAGGGTGGGAGACCAAAGCTGGAGTGAAACAATGACAGGAAAAAGGTAGTAACTTAGAGAGAGAGAGAGAGAGAGAGAGAGAGAGAGATTAAGTGTCTGGAGCTGCTGGTTTTGTCTCACTGTTGGCCTTTAGCTTCCTGCTGAGGCGTCACAGATGTCAGAGGACAGTTTAATGCAGAGCTCTGAATCATTTATTACACACACCACACTTCAGTCCTGAACGTCCCCGCCATTAAAAAAACAAAACGGCCACCACTGCGTGTGTGTGTGTGTGTGTGTGTGTGACAGAGTAATGGATGATACCCGGCGAGAGAGAAAGAGAGAAGAATGAGAAAATGAGAGTGGAAAATAGAGAGAGAGAGAAGAGAGAGAAGAATGAGAGTGAGAAAGGAAGGCGAGAGAGAGAGAGAGAGAGAAAGATTTTTTTCATATTTCACTTGAATAATGAAGCTATTGAAATTATTGAACATTGTGATGTAAATTGCATTGTGTTTAAGTGAGAAATAAAGGAGTCATAGCTCCGTAGAGACGTGTCTCTCTGTGATTGGAGGAATCCCTCGCTCTGAACCCGGACGTTGTAAACTCGCTGTTTTTGCCGTTTGTTCAGATTCTGCTGGTTGTGTTTCTCTGCTGTTGCTGTTTATGCTCCGCTCTCAGGGGCTTCACACTTGTTCTCGTTCATAGTTAATGGCAAAAGGCCTGAAATATTCATGCTCCTGGAGATTATTCTCTCACTCCCACTGACAGGTGAGAGGCAGGGGGTCAGGCGCCGCGGGGGAGTGTGGAGCACCGTTCCCCTTCGTTACAACACCACAAAGCAGATTTGGGCTGAACCTGACGCTGTGATTGAAATGTTCATACCTGCATTGTTTAGTCCGGTTAACTCAGACTCTGGTTTGTTTTCACCCTTGATCCGGTTCGTTTGGGCAGGTGTGAATGCAGTAATCTCACACAGATGAGGATCAAAACAACCGCACGAGACACTCGAGAGGAGCTGGTCTCAATTTGATCTCAAATACACTCTACTGCAGATCGTTTCTGGAGAGAACGTGATCCGATCTGGACCCGATCCGACTCTAAGCCAAACACTCCCATAGCCAGGGGGCGCTGTGTTTATCGGCAGGGAAACAGAACTGGGGAAAGTTCAGCCACAAATCTGAGAAACCTTCGCTCGTCCAGAACACAGCACCTTCTTCCTGTGTTTACTTTCTTGCTCCGCCCCAGTCAGGTCTGACCAATCAGCAGTGAGAACACTCTCAGGTGGCTTGTGATGACGTGTTTTGGGGGAAATGTTCTAGATTACTAACTTCTTACTGATTTAGACCGGAGCAA
>NC_089815.1:29896637-29899137 GCF_029633855.1 Hoplias malabaricus | reverse complement strand
GGGTTAAAGACAATGTAGGGAGGAATTGACGACTAGAAGAAGTTAACAGTATTGAGTGTCAGAAATCAAACATTAATGTGTATACATACCTCTGACACTTTCATACATTCATTCACTTTACTGACCTGTAATAAGAGAACTAAACCTCTGCTGTTGCTACTCTGGGCTCAGCACTGCAGAAACTGCACTATGTAACTTGTGGAGCAAGCTAGGGATCCACACCCACCTCCTTCCCCATCCCCAGGGTGGCGGTTGGTCTGGAGCCTACCCGGAATCACTGGGCACAAAGCAGGAACACCCTGGAGGGGGCGCCAGTCCTTCACAGGGTGACACTCACTCACACATTCACTCACACACTCACACCTACAGACACTTTTGAGTCTCCAATCCACCTAGCAATGTGTGTTTTTAGGAGTGTGGGAGGAAACCCATGCAGACACAGGGAGAGCACACCACACTCCTCAAAGACAGTCACCCGGAGGAAACCCATGCAGACACAGGGAGAATACACCACACTCCTCACAGACAGTCACTCGGAGGAAACCCACGCAGACACAGAGAGAACACACCACACTCCGCACAGACAGTCACCCGGAGGAAACCCACGCAGACGCAGAGAACACACCACACTCCTCACAGACAGTCACCCAGAGGAAACCCACGCGGACACAGGGAGAACACACCACACTCCTCACAGACAGTCACCCGGAGGAAACCCACGCAGACACAGAGAGAACACACCACACTCCTCACAGACAGTCACCCAGAGGAAACCCACGCAGACACAGGGAGAACACACCACACTCCTCACAGACAGTCACTCGGAGGAAACCCACGCAGACACAGAGAGAACACACCACACTCCTCACAGACAGTGGCCCAGAGCGGGAATCAAACCCACAGTAGAGTTCAGGTTTACTGTGCTGTTGCACCACGGCCCCTCGCACTGAAATGCACTAAAACACATGAAATTCACTAAAAGCAGTGCAACCAACTGGTTCTACGTCTGACTTTTACATTCAGTTCAATGTTTCTTTACTGAAATCCACAAATCAAAACTAAATCTAAGCTTTACACTTTCACAAACTGAAAATGAAGAAATTGTTGAACATTAGGGTTTACAGTGTGTGTTGGGTATTGAATTATTCAGGAAATAAACACACACACACACACACACACACACAAGGCTGCAGTGAATGAATACTTCTTTCCGAATCCGCCTCCACTCCTCTGTTGTAAACACATGCAGCAGGAAGCGTGAATTTACAGCCCTCGTGTGATTAATCCTGAATCTTTCTGGGAATCTCGGAATCTGGATCTGCTCCCCGAGCCTCTTTCCTCTGTGAGGAAGTGATAAAAGAAAGGGATGAATTGCAGCGCTGTCGCGGAGGAATAATTACTCCATCAAACACATTACCCACAGTGCATTAGGAGGAGTGGGAGTTCTGGAGGATGGAGGAGGGGTTTTTTGGGGTGGAGATAAGAGGAATAACAGGCCTCTGGACTTTCTCCTTCATCGTTCCTCCTTTATCCCTTCTTCAGCGCCTTTATTTTAAAGGCAGAGAAAACAATGACATAATGCCATTAACGACAAGACCCTGCTCTCCCCTCATCTCATCTCTCATTTACGCTCACCACCTCACTCCCATAACGAGACACACATGAGCAATTACACACACACAGATAGTACATGGACATTTCATTCCAGCAGAGACAAGATTAAAGCAGAACACAGCCGTCTGGGGCGAACAGAGCGGTGTAGACTCTCACGACCCATCCCTCAGTCAAAGTTCTGTTTCTTAAAAATACACAGAGAGGTCTTCCTCCACCAGGTGAATCAGGTCCTGGTTCTGGAAGCGGGTTCTTGTTTAGTGGCTGTTCTCTCGTGGTTCAGAGCGAGTCGAGTAGGGACTAAACCGTGGCGTGTAAACCTTGCAGAGCGCTGATCGTCCAGAGAGAGTCGTCACTCTACGCCACGCAACGCAGACGACCAGCACCAACTCTCCATCTGTAAAATCTCCAGCTGCAGCAGAGATCACGTTTGTTTTTATCCAACTCACGACGGCAGCTCGTAAAATGACGCCGTGGAAGTGGAAAACCAAACAAGAAGAAGTGTGTCGAGCCGTGCCGAGCCGGGATGAGTAAATACTGCGCAGTGGAAAAGACTGTGGAATGGTCTCAGAGTTTCCACATTTTCTCAGATACATATTTCCCACAGAAGGGTATTGTCTTGGGTAGTGTCTTGGGTAGTGTCTCGGCTAGTGTCTCTTTAGTGTCTCATGTAGTGTCTCGGGTATTGTCTTGGGTAGTGTCTCTGGTAGTGACTCGGGTAGTGTCTTTTTAGTGTCTCTTTAGTGTCTTGGGTAGTGTCTTTTTAGTGTCTCGTGTATTGTCTCAGCTAGTGTCTCTTTAGTGTCTCGGTATTGCTCAGGGCCGAGGAGAGAACTGCTACAGCGAGGAAAACAAAACCAGCAAAACTAGTAAACATCTGCAACGTCTA